>NC_143509.1:101395056-101630056 GCF_031878675.1 Megascapheus bottae | reverse complement strand
CAGGTGACTAGAACTCGTTAGTGGACTGGCACTTTATCAAGCAGTACTTAAGTAGACAGGGCCTCTCTGTTTCAAAGGGCTTTGATGCCACTTGGGTGACCAGAAGTGGGCCTGCTGGGAATGGTGAAGGGCATTTCCGAGTGGGTTGGTGCACGTGTGCTGTCTGCAGTGATTGCTGTAGGCACACATGGCTGCTGTGCACCTGCAGCGTGGCTGGTTCCAGTGTGGTGTTCATGTGCACACGGAGACTCGGAACAAAGCAAAACAAAATAGATCCTACTGAAATCATACTGAAGACATACTGGGTTAAACTGTGGCTGCTTACAAACATATAGTTTCTTTTGGATTTCTTTTGGGCAGTGTTGTTTTCTATTATAACTTGAGTGAGCAGTATAAATTTTTTTAACTTTTTTTTTTTTAAGATATCATGATATGCCAGATGTTATTGACTTTCTTGTACTGCGTCAGTTTTATGATGAAGCAAGACAGAGGAATTGGCAGTCTTGTAAGTCTATCTGTCTGTCTTACTGAATATATAGTGTTAACTGTCTCTCATGTTACCTTCTGGTGGGAATACTCTTCATTGTGATTTATGTAAACATAAAAACACTTGAGAATGAAACTTGAGTTACCAGTGCATAGGACTTAGGGCTTGACCCAAATTCTAGACTTTTTTTTTTTTTTTTTTCCAGTCCTGGGCTTGAGCCCAGGGCCTGAGCACTGTCCTTGGACTTCCTCAAAGCTAGCGCTCTAGCACTTGAGCCACAGCACCACTTCCGTTTTTCTTTCTATGTATGTGGGACCAAGGAATCGAACCCAAGTCTTCATGCATGCCAGGCAAGCACTTTACCACTTAGGCCAAACTCCCAGCTCTCTGGGAGACTTTTTATACATTTGGCAAACATTATTTTGAGTAAGGGCTAGACTTTTAGATCTTCCCATACCATGTCATGTATGGTTATTTTTATGTAATAATGACAGAATTTTACCTATTGTCTTATGATCTAAAAATATGATAGTTGTTATAGTGCCAACCTTAAAATAAACATGAAGTGTAACCATACTTACTGTTGTAATTTTTATTTATTCTGCAGGAAGTTTTATATATACTGTATACTTAATAACTATACTAACAAGTTTATATTGATAATATACATATAGTAAGAGATTTTTGAATTTTCTTACCTTTATTTGTTGCTTCATTTTGCAAACTATAATATAAATTTAGGATGGTCTTTTGAGGACATTGAACAATGAGACTTCACTCATAAGCCATTTTGTTGTTATGTTGTAAGGCTGTTAATCTTAATGTGACTGTAATACTGTTCTTACATTTGTTTTTTTTTTTAATATTTTTTATTGTAATTAATAAAAGGGTTACATGATATTTGCCAGATAGAAGGTGCATTAATTCACATACATTGATACCCTTTCACATGTCTTGGTCCCCATTACACCCCCCCCCCATGTTCTTAACATTTGTTATTACTGAAACTTGTTTGAGAGTGCAGGAAAGTTGGCTCATTTCAAAATAATTCATGTGAAGTGTGTGTGTGTGTGTATGTATTGTGCACATGAGTGCACGCACACACATGCCAGTACTGAGCTCAGGACCTGGGTGGCTTTATGCTCAAGGCTGGCACTCTGCCACTTGAGTCACACCTGCACTTCAGTGTTTTTCCCAGTTATTTGGATATAAGAGTCTTGTGGGTTTCCTGCTTGGGCTGGCTTTGATAGTGATCTTTGGATCTCAGTCTCCTAAGTAGCTAGAATTACAGGCATGAGCCACTGGTGCCTAGCTATCTATACATGTTGATTTCTGTCCTATATAAGTAATGGTATTTATAGATAAAATGGTTGACAAATGTTAACAAAGCCTCCATCTTCTTGATCCTTTCTTTGCTAGGTGACAGATTTCGGTCTATTATTGATGATGCTTGGTGGTTCGGGACGGTGCTCAGTCAAGAACCATATCAGCCACAGTATCCAGATAGTCATTTCCAGTGTTACATTGTGAGGTTTGTATGCTGGTTAAAATGATGGCTTATCAGTCATTGAGAACAGTAGGTCACTGAAGCAGATGTTTCAGGTTCATAAACTCAGAGTGACATCCTGTTTATTTCTTGTTATAATTCTCCTGTCAATTCAAGTTCTGTTTGTTTCTCTGGGAATATGTCTGTAGCCTCCTAACTTTTTATTTATTAAGACTGTCATAATCAGAGTTTGGGACTAACGATTAATGTTAGAGCATTTGTTATCTTCCCATTGGCTATACAGCCTTGGCTGCGGGGCGAAGCCTTCATACTGACTTCCCTTCTTCACTGGATCTGGATCCAGGCTGTCCGGGAGGACGGCTTTCTCCTTTGCTTCCCAGAACACTTGATGCTTTCTATTACCACTGGCCGTGTTTCATAGTTGAGGTCCTTTTGTTTCCTCTCTCTGCTGTGCATGATTTGTTCTCCTAAAAGGCTAACAAGGTTTTGTTGTTTTTGTAAACAGGTGGGACAATACTGAAATGGAAAAACTGAGCCCATGGGACATGGAACCAATTCCTGAAAATGGTATATATTCACCAAATCATGAAGATATTTTAACTTTATTTTACATTTTCGTGTCTTGCCAATGTACATTATAGACATACTAGTGTTCGTCCATGTTTGTTTCAAATTGTTTTAGGAACTCAGAACTTCTTTGTATGAAAAAAGATGATAGAAGTCCCATGTGTGTCTTATTTGTTCCTGACCTCAGATTTGAGCCTTATTCCAGAGTTTATAACCTGTTATCTGCCCAAGAACCCTGCCTTAAACTCTCCTGGGCTTAGGCATATAGCCCTGCTTCCTTTCCTTCATCTTTCCTCTGTTCCCTTGGTCTTCCTTTCTGTGGACTGTCTGCTCTGTTTTAAGCCAAGTACTGCCGCAGCCCTGCTGCCTGGCTCGCTCCATCATCAGCTGTTTACCCTAGCACTGTTTCTTTTTTCTGGCTGCCTTTGATTCTCTCACTTTTCATTTGGCTTTTTTGATTTTAGCTGCGAAGTTATTTCTTTCTTGTTCACCTCAGTCAATATTTGAAAGGGTGCTTTGTCTCTCACTGCTATTTATTTACTGCCAAACTATCCGCTGTTATTAGTGTTTGCCCACCTTAACAGAATTCATTCTAGCTAGCACTGTGGTGCCTGGAGGCCTGTAGTCCTGGCACTGGGAGACAGAGGCAGGTCTCAAGCTGCCCTCTGTCACATCAC
This sequence comes from Megascapheus bottae, assembly GCF_031878675.1. Lineage (NCBI taxonomy): Eukaryota > Metazoa > Chordata > Mammalia > Rodentia > Geomyidae > Megascapheus > Megascapheus bottae. The sequence goes on along the minus strand of NC_143509.1, from coordinate 101,626,818 downwards.
CATCAATCATTGTCTCAGTTTTATTTTGGAATTCAGAGTTTTTTTGGAAATATCTATTTTCAAAATTTTATAACCGCACTATTAGGATTAATTGATGTCTGTTAGATTTTCTTTTGAGCTTATTTACCAGTAGTGCCTATGTGTATAAGGCAATTTGCAATGTATAAAGCACTTAATAGTCAAACCCCACTCCTTTTTTTTTTTTAACAGTCTTGTAAGAATTTCTCTTTTTATCCACTCAGTCTTATTCTGATGTTGATAATAAATTATTAATTTTACAGACAAAGAAACTAAAGGCTCAGAAAATTTAACTTGTCCAGTAGGGGATTAAGTTCTGATTCAGGATGTTGTCTTTGAGCTTTTGTACTCAGTTTTGTGTTCTGTCACTTGAGTCACAGCTACTATAAAACAACTGCTCCAGAGGCTCACGCGCGCGCGCGCGCGCAGGCGTGTGTGTGTGTGTCCGTGTCCGTCCGTCCGTCCATCCATCCATCCATGTCCATCCATGTCCGTCCATGTCCGTTTCCCCTTAGGAAAGGGCCCTGAAACACATGCAGTGGGTGATGGCATCATTCTCTGTCAGAACTTGAACCTGAGCATTGTACTTTTTCTACTAGGAGTTAAAACAAATTGTGTATTTCATTTATATTCCTTGCAGTTATAGAAATTAGTCATCCCCTGTGTTGAGACTAATTTGCCTGTGTTGCCTTAAAGTTTTAAATGAATTTTTGTATGTGTGTGTAGGGGGTGTTTGAGGCTTGTACTTGGCCTGGACGTTGTCCCTGAGCTCTTCAGCTCAAGGCTACTACCCTACCCTTGAGCCAAGCCCCACTTCCTATTTTCTAGAGGTTAATTAGAGATGAGTCTCAGGTTCTTTTGTGCCCGGGCTGGCTTTGAACCTTGATCCTCAGATCTCAGCCTCCTGAGTAGCTAGGATTACAGGCGTGAGCCACTATGCCCACCTGGTTTAAATGAATTTTCAGCATGTTGTAAAACTTTATAAATTGTTAGGTTACTCTTGAGTTTAGGTTAACCTTTTTGAAATAAAAATGGTTGAGACTGTGATGAAGATACTCTTTTAAGTTTTATTAGGGTGAGTAGGTTGTGTTTGTAACTGAATTGTAGCACTTTGGTAATCTCAAGTGATAATCTGAAAAATGTTGCAAATTTGGGCCAGGTTCTATGGCTCAAACCTGTAATCCCAGGTACTCCAGAAGTAGATTATCAAGATTGAGAATTCAGGACATTCAGGCAAAAAGTTAGTGAGACTACCTTCTCAACAAACCAGGAGGCAAGCTGGTACGTACCACCATCCCAGCCACCTGAGGTAGAGGTAGGAGGAAATGGATCAAAGGCTTGCCTGAGCAAAAAAACAGACTACCTTGTCTAAAAAATAGGAAAGAAGGCTGGAGGTGTGGCTTTTTTTAATTGAGTGTAAGCATTTCACATGTTTTCCCTGCCTGCACAGGCTTTGAAGTAAGGTCCCATCTTCCTGAGTAGCTAGGTTGTGAGCCATTAGCACCTGGCCAACTTTTGCTTCAGTTATAGACCTAACGTAATTTGTGAGCTTTGAGAATTGAATTTTGGCATAGGACACATCAGCACCTTGGGTTGATTGTTCCCCACCTCTTTTTTTTCACTGAAATTAATAGTTGATCCACCTGAAGAATTGGGAGCAAGTGTTTCTGTCACAGCAGATGAGCTAGAGAAATTGCTGTACAAGCCACAGGAAGGTGAATGGGGTCAGAAATCACGAGATGAAGAATGTGACCGGATTATCAGTGGTATAGATCAACTTTTGAATCTTGGTAAGTTTTTTTAGGGTGTAAAGTTTCATTTTTAGATTTTCTATACAATTCCTTTGTTGTATGTATGTATGATTATATCTATATATTTTTGTCAGTTCCAGAGCTTGACCTGGGGCCTCGCTCTTGCTGTTGTGGCCTTCTACCATAGCTGCTTGAGGCCCACAGTCAGCCCCTTTTATAAATACATTTTCAAATAGCATAATTGAAATTGTGGTCTTCCTTTTTTTTTTTTTGGTCAGTAGTGGGACTTGAACTGTGGGCCTGGACACTAACTATGAACTCTTCAGCTCAAGGCTACTGTCCTACCCCTTGAGCCACAGCGCCTATTCCTGTTTTCTGGAGGTTAATTGGAGATAAGACTCTTAACGGACATTAGTACCTAGGCTGGCTTTCAACAGTGATCCTCAGATCTCAGCCTCCTGAGTAGATAGGATCACAGGCGTGAGCTACCAAACCCAGCATGAGGTTGTGTTCTTAATGGCAGTTTGTTTATTGCCTTCTTATTTGACATGTCACTTTGCTCTGTCACCTAAAGATGATGAATTATTATTGACAGACTCTCCTGTCTTCCCTAACAGATATAGCAGCAGCTTTTGCAGGCCCAGTTGATCTGTCTACATATCCAAAGTATTGCACTGTAGTTGCCTACCCAACTGATCTGTACACCATTCGAATGAGACTGAGTAACCGATTTTACAGGTTAGTAGAAAACTGAAAATAGTACACAAAAAGCCCTTTGGCAGTATCAGTTATGGCAAATGAAGAACAGATAGTCAGATTAACCTTTCTCATTTGTATTTCCTTCTTTTGGAAGAAGATGCAGTCCTTAGGTGTTGCTGAGTGAATTTGGAAAGAGCAAGCCATAATGTAAAATGCCTTGCTTCTGTCCTCAATTTCTAGTCCTAGTCCTGTGTTCTTATTAGATTATATTATGTAGGTAAATACTGTTTCTTATTTGTATATTTAAGTTTCAACTTAACTTTTTTTTTTTTTGGCTAGTTCTTGGGCTTTAACTGAGGGCCTGGGTGCTGTCCTTGGACTTTCTGAAGGCTAGAGCTCTACCACTTGAGCCACAGCACCACTTCTGGCTTTTTCTGTGTAGTACCTAGGAATCGAACCCAGGTCTTTATGCCACTAGGCCAAACTCGTGGCCCCAAATTCCTACTTAGCTCTTGATTTAATTAGATAAGGGTATGCCAGTGATGTGACTTTGACCCAGAAAGGTTACTTGACGAGGCATTTATTGACTTTTATCTTCGGCTTCTGGAGCACTGGCTAGTCTCAAATGTCCTGTAGTGATTTTTATAGCAATTAATTTATTTTTGTACACCTGCATTATTATAAGAACTTAACAATTTTAGAGACAGTTCACAGTTGCTCTCCTTTATAACTCTGTCATTATACACTGCACTGTGTATGCGAGTGAGAAACCTGTTTGGATGTTTACAGTCACACTGACTCTAGTTCATTGACTTATAAGGTGGAAAAGAAAGCATGTGTGTGTGTGGCGTGTGGTGTGTGCTGCTGCTTTCTGCGGTTCTGTGCCACTGTGGTTATCACAGTAGGCCTGAAGTTGAGGGGACTCTGGAAGGCAATTCACTGTACCACATCAGTGGTTCTAGAGCGTGTGCTGCTCATGTCATTAAAATGCATGTTCTCTGATATGCTTGTTTTCTATTTTTCTTTTAGTCTAAGCCCTAAATTGTTTACTTGCTTTTGAAGGAGACTATCTGCATTAATTTGGGAAGTCCGATACATAGAACACAATGCCCGAACATTTAATGAACCAGAAAGCGTAATTGCAAGATCAGCTAAAAAGATAACTGACCAACTTTTAAAATTTATTAAGTAAGTGATCTCAGATTACCTGTTACATAAAAGTTGACTGCATATCATGTTTTTAGAATTGTCTACGTTTTTTTTTTACTTCTTGAATAATACCCATTAAAATTTTACTTTAGGTGACATCTCTTTATGAACTGAATTACAATTTTAGTTTTAAAAAAAAAAGGAGAAACGCATTTACTTTTTCTGCTTGTAAAACATTGGAGTGATTTTTTTCTTGTAGAGTGCCACATGTCTCTCACCCAGACCCTCCTTTTATATAGCACACCTATGAAATATGAGTATTAGCCTCTATTAAGGAAGTTGTAGGGTTTCCTTGGACTTTTATTTATTTATTATTTTTTTTATTTTTTTGTGGATCATGGGGCTTGAACTCTGGACCTGAGTGCTCTTCAGCTCAAGGCTACTAGCTGTTCTACCCCTGGGCCTGGGCGTTGTTCCTGAGCTCTTCAGCTCAAGGCTTCCACCCTACCCCTTGAGCCACAGGCCCGGCCCACTTTGAGTTTTCTAGTGATTAATTGGAAAAAGAGTATCACTGTCTTTTGTGCCGGGCTGGCTTTGAACTGCAATCCTCAGATCTCAGCCTCCTGAGTAGGTAGGATTACAGGTGTGAGCTACTAAGTCCAGTGACATTTGATAATTTTTATGCTAATGTATTTTTTTGTTTGTTTCTAAAGATCCAGTTGCATTTCTTTTTTCTTTCGTTTTTGTTTTTCTGCCGGGTCTGGGACTTGAACTCAAGGCCTGAGCACTGTACCACTTGATCCACAGCACCACTTCCAGCTTTTTTTCTTTTTTCTGTGTATGTGGTACTAGGGAATCCAACCCAGGGCTTCATGCATGCTAGGCAAGCACTTTTACCACTAGACCACATTCTGAGCCCCCTTGTATTCTTTGTCATCTTTTCTCTGTTCCTCACTGTACCTTGATGTTTTCCTCAGAGTTACGCTCTTACTTTGCAGACAGCATTTAATTTGTGACTTGCTAGTATTTTCTGATGATTCTATAAGAATGTATAATGAATATTCCCCGTATTCCTTGCATTGGGAAATGAGCTTGGAATAAAATGAAGATTGAGGTAGCAGTTGTGACCTGAGTTCTAGAATGGTTTCAGTGCATGGTCTTTGGGAAATTATGCAGATAAATCAGTTTTCAGTGTCCTTATGTCCAGAATGGTATGCCAGAGAAAATAATGCAGATAATGCCATCATTTTTTACACCTATGCCCAAACTGGAAAACAGCTGCCTTCTTAGCTTTCCTGAGTTAATTCTATCTGGTCTATCCAGGTCTTCCCCTGAGTCATCTTTACTACTTCAGGAAACTCCACATCTTCTGTGTGAACATTCTGTGAGGGTCAGGCCTTCACTTTAATGTCTTCTTCTTTCTTTCCTTCCTTCCTCTGTCTCCAGGACTTCACTTTTTTTTTTGCGGGGGGTTGGGGGGAAGCACTGTCAGTCTTGAACTCTTGGCCTGGGCCCTGTCCCTGAGCTCTTTAGCTCACGGCTAGTGCTCTACCACTTGAGCCATAGCACCACTTCCGATTTTCTGGTGGTTATTTGGAGATAAGAGTATCATGGACTTCAGTGCCCGGGCTGTCTTTGAACCCTGCTCCTCAGATCTCAGCCCCCTGAGTAGGATTACAGGCCTGAGCCACCAGCACCTGATTAAAACTTCACTCTTTGTAGAGGAGCCGATTCAGGGGTTCCTTGACCTGAGTGAGGCTATTAGTAGTGACAGCTTAATTTTTTTTTCCCTTCTTCCAGTCCTGAGGCTTAAACTCGGTGCTTGCATGCTGGCACAGACTGCTAGCTACTGCTTTGAGCCCAGTTCTGTTTCTTGCTTTCTGTTGTGTTAATGGAAGATAAGAGTTTTAGGAGCTTTCTGCCCAGGCTGGCTTCAAACCACAATCCTTAGATCTCAGCCTCATACACAGCTAGGATTGTGGGCATGAGCCGCCAGTGCTGGTGACAACTTGGAATTTTTGTAAAAAGGTCTTTATTAGGGTAGTGCCATTGCTCATGTCTGTAATCCTAGCTATTCAGCAGGTGGAGATGGGGAGGATTGTGGTTTAAGAAGTCCATTCTAGGAAAAATAAATGAGATACCATCTCAACAAGCAAGCTGGGTGTGGTGGGGCATGTTATTATCTTCCAGCTGTTTAACAGGCTGGAGGTAGGAGAATCTCTATATGAGACCACTCCTGGATAAAAATTCAAGACCTTATTTGAATAAATAACAGAGAAGGGCTAGGGATGTGAGTCAAGGGTGAGTGTTCCTGCCTTGTAAGGGCAGGGCCCTGAATTCAAACCCCTATCCCCTAAAATAAAACACAACCAAAACCCAGCAGTATTCTAGATTTGGATTTTCACATTACCTCTGTGGAGGGCTGGGACAAAATCTGATACAGTTCTTTAGGAATGTGAATCTAAGGGAGCTGTTTATATTTTGATATGTAGTTTGAATTCTTGGCAATAGTGACCACATGTACATACTGTTAATGTAAATGTTTGCCTTCTTTTAGGAATCAAGACTGTACAAATATCTCAGAACTGTCTAACACATCTGAAAATGATGAGCAAAATGCTGATGATTTGGTAAGAAGCTTGTCCGTTTTATCATTACTTTTGTTAAATGTTTAACAGGTCTTGCTAAATAACAGCTGTTGGGCTGAGAGCTGGGTTAAGGTGATAGAACACTTGCCCAGTAAGTATGGGGTTTGTCTTCAAAACCCCAAAACAACTAACAGACAATGTACAGAGTGTGCAGACAATTCTCTTTTGGAATTTTTTTTGTGCCAGTCTTGAGGCTTGAACTCAGGGCCTTAGCACTGTCCTTGGGCTTTCTCAATGCTGGTGCTCTACCACTTGAGCCTCAGCACCACTTTTGGCTTTTTCTGTGTATGTGGTACCAAGGAATTGAACCCGGATCTTCGTGCATGCTAGGCAAGCACTCTACCACTAGACCAAACTCCTTTCCCCATGTATGTATGTATGTACGTATGTACGTATGTATGTATGTATGTACGTACGTATGTAGTCGGTCGTGGGACTTGAACTCTGGATCTGGACTCTGTCCCAGCTCAAGGCTACCACCCTACCCCTTGAGTCACAGCACCACTTCCGGTTTTCTGGTAGTTAATTGGAGATAAGAGTCTCACTGACTTTAGTGCCCAGGCTGGCTTTGAGCCGTGATCCTCAGATTTCAGCCTCCTGATTAGCTAGGATTATAGACCTGAGCCACCACTCCTGGGTGGGTTTTTTTTTTTGAATGGCCATAATGTCTGAGCTCATGGACAACTGGCAGAGTTGTTGTGTGATTCTATTTTATACAGAATAACGCTCTGAATAGACACAAGACATGATCTATATAGAAAATGCAATGTTAACTTCTGCATAAAATCCTACTCTGGTTTACTGATTTTATTTGCCATGTAGATGGGAATAAAACTATATGCATTGGTTTAAAAAAAAAAAAAAGAAGGGAAGAAGAAGATATACAGAATCCTAGATCCAGGAAGTTAGGAAACTAGGTATTATGGGTAGAAAGCAGAATGTAAACAGTGCACTTGGGTAAAACAACTTTACAGTTTTATATTTCTGTGTAGTAGGGTTGGTGGTTGCTGCTTTTATCTTATCTATTTATTTGTTTGTTTGTTTATATTGGTCGTGGAACTTGAATTCTGGACCTGTGTTCAGCTCAAGGCTGGACTACCCTTTAAGCCACAGTGCCATTTCCAGTTTTCTGGTCATTAATTGGAGATAAGAGTCTCAGGAACTTTTTTTAGTTCCCAGGCTGTCTTTGAACTGTGATCCTCAGATCTGAGACTCCTGAGTAGGATTACAGGTGTGAGCCATCGTGCCTGGCTTGTTGTTGTTTTGGTACTGATCTTGGGGCTTGAATTTAGGGCCTGGGCATTTTCCCTGAACTCTTGCTCAAGGTACCTCTTAAGCCACAGCTATACTTCCAGGTTTTTTTTTTTTTTTTTTTTTTTAATGAGATAAGAATCTCAAGGACTGCCCCAGTGAGCTTCAAACCAGGATCCTCAGACTGAATCTGAGAAGGCTGACTTCCTGGTAGCTAGGATTATAGGCATGAGCTACCAGCACCTGCTGGTAAGAATCATTGCAAAAGAGGCTGGTGAGTAGCTATAGTTTTGAAGTTTGGAATCAAGGAATGGGAGAAAGGTTAAGAATAGTTAAGATTGGTGAGACGGTGAGATCTAGAAGATGGACGGTGAAAGCCATTCTGGGTAGAAAAATCTGTGAGACTCCATCTCCAGTTAGTCAGCAAAACGATGGGCTGAAGTGGTACATTGCCAGTCAGCCTAGCAACGAAGTTGAGCAAATGCAAGACCCTGCCTGATAAAACCTCAGTATGAGCAGGGTGATGTAAGATTTTTATATTTCTATTAAAGAGTATTAATTGTAGTCATATGATGTTTTGTTTTATTTCTAGGATGATAGTGATCTTCCTAAAACATCTTCTGGGAAAAGGAGAGTAAGTTTCTTTGTACAACTAACTTTTATGCTCCGTGTTTTGTTTTAAAAACAAAGTTGTAATATGTATACGTTGAATATTATGTAGAAGAAAGGAATTGCTACTAGACATGGTAAATAGGAAATGTGTAAGGGAAGATTGGCATTTGGATTGTCAGAGTGAGAGGGCTAGGCTGCTCTGGACAATCATCTGGCCCATATGGAGGAAGGAGCCAGATTCTGAGTGCCAAGTGACTTGTTTCTGGTTGTTACCTGGGAGATGATGCTATACTGAAATCCTGGGATGCCATTTAGACTTAGGTAGAGGTAGCTTCTGGGATATAGTAGGGAGAATTCCAGAGGATATTGAATAGAAAGGGGGATGAATTAGATCTGATTCTGAGATCTGAGAGTTCCATGAAGCTTGGTCACTTAGTTAAGGGTTGGTTGGTTCTCCACCTGAGCAAATGGGAAAGGAAAGCAAGATCTTACAAGGAGACAGTTAACTATGATTTGGTGACTTAGTCTTTTGTAAAAATGAGGATCTGTTGGGATGATCAGGTTTGAGGCATAATGGAAAACAAGTTTTGAAAACTGGGTAATTAAATTTGGGTGTAATTAGCCCAGCTTCTAATAGGTTAACTAAAAGGATTTTCATAAGAAAATGGCAAAACATTTAAAAATTTAAATGTCAGTTTAAATTTCATCCAGTGCTTCTTAAGTTTGAGCTTACTAAAAAAAAAAAAAAAAAAAAATCAAGCCGGACCACAGTTGCCCACGCCTGTAATCCCAGCTACTTAGGAGAGTGAGATCTGAAGCCAGTCCGGGCACTGAATGTGAGACTTTTATCTCCAGTTAACCACTAGAAAATGGGAAGTAGAGCTGGGGCACAAAAGGGTTGTAGCCATGATCTGAAGAGCTCAGGGACAACTCCCAGGACAAGGGATAGGGCTGTAGCCTTGAGCTGAAGAACTCAGGGACAGTGCCCAGGCCCAGAGTTCAAGTCCCATGACCGACCCTCCTCCTCCCCTGAAAAATGCCAGTCTCCTTTCACTATGCTTGGTCTAAATAACTGAGCATCCAAGACTTGAGTGTCATCTGACTTCGTCATTTTCATATAACTTCATTTCTGAACTCAGATGTACTGAGTTATATAAATTTCTTTGTTGTATCTCTTACATGAAATGCCAAACTTAGTTGCTTTAAACAGTTAAAAAATGTACTGTCCTATAGATGTGTGGATCAGAAATCTGATATGGGCATTTCTGGGGTACAGTCATAGTGTTGGCTTGGCTAGTAGCTTTAATGGGAGCTCTTTATCTCTAGCTTCTCCAGGCTGCCTTTCCCCTTGGGGCAGGCAACCTTCTTTTATACTCAAGCCAGCAGTGTGATGTCTGACATAACCCTGTCTCCCTCTTATAAAGATCTTGTTACAACAGTGGGCCCATATGGTATAATTTTCCTACCTTCAAGTCTATATCCTTAATTCCATCTACAAAGTTCTTTATCTCTGTGAGGATGTTCTAAGGATTGTGGTATTGATATCTTCAGTAGGGCTGTTACTTGCCTGCCATATTATAGGATGCAGGGCTTCATAGTCTGTGAAAACAGTTTTATATGCTTTGCAGCGTTGGTAAAGTAGCTGTTGAGTGGACATTGTGTCCTGTTCAGAGTGTGCTCTTCATAGATCACCATGTAGCTTTTCTCAGATGGACAGGTTATATTGAAATGGGTTAAAAAGCATTTTTAAAATTGATTCTGTAGGGATGGATTTAAGAGCAACATGTGGCATGATAAACATTGTGACGTAGGACAGTTTGTAATGACACAGTTATAGAACACAGTAAAGAGGGCTCTGTTGCATTTTTTTTTAACCATAGTATCTATGTGTTCTTGGTTTTTTTTCCCCTATAAAACTTTTTAATATTATGAATGTATTTTTAGGTCCATGACTGGAAAAAAAGGAGCAACAAAGCTACCAGCTATATTGAAAGCAGCTGGGAGAAACAGTGTAAGGAGCTAGTGAACTTAATTTTTCAGTGTGAAGATTCTGAGCCATTTAGACAACCTGTTGATTTGGTTGAATATCCAGTAAGTTTCCATTGTTTGAATGTCTGGGAATTTTCTTGTTTTGTGAAGAGCAGATGAGGGCAGAGGTATTTAAATGAAGCCTTAGAGAGTAGAAACTATAACAATACATAGATTATAAGAAGCCTGGAATTTGCTAAAGAGACTAAAGCAGAAATTAAAAAATCATCTGTGTTCTATTACCAAAAGACATTAATAATGAAATATTTCTTTGTACTTTGCCTTTATATCTGGATCTATGTTAGCTTTTATGTTAATTTTTTTCTCCCATCACTAACTTAACTGTGGGAGTATAAACAAGAACAATGGTTTAAAAATGGTTATTTCTTGTCAATACTATGTAGGCTCAACACTAGGAAAAACAAAAATCGGGACAGTTTCATTCGTATAAAGCAACTGGAATGTTTTCTTCAATTCTCTATCTTGACTTCCCCCAACAAAAAAAAAGAAAAAAGAGAATGATAACACAGGTTTACTGTAGGAAACTCGGGAATCACTGAAGCGTATGAAGCAGGACATTGATATTTTGGAATAATACTCTTTATACTTTGCTTTTGTATTTAAGTCTGTTTTTAGTTTTTTATTTTCATTTTTTTGTGGGTCATGGGGCTTGAACTCGGCTTGGGCTCTGTCCCTGAGCTCTTTAGCTCAAGGCTACCACCCTACCGTTGAGCCAAGTCTCACTTCCCTTTTCTAGAGGTTAATTAGAGATAAGAGTCTCAGGTCCTTTTGTGCCTGGGCTGGCTTTGAACCTTGATCCTCAGATCTCAGCCTCCTGAGTAGCGAAGATTACAGGTATAATCTTAGCCACCACACACCCGGCTCTGAGTCTGTTTTTAATCATTATTAACTCTTAAAGTCTCTCGCTTTTTCTTTTCCTTTTGTCATTTTGAGTATTTTCAAGATGTTATGTATTTGATTTTAAAGGCAAGAAATTCATCTATGAATTACTTTTAAAACCTAGGACTACCGAGATATTATAGATACTCCAATGGATTTTGGCACAGTGAGGGAAACTCTAGAAGCGGGAAATTATGACAACCCTTCGGAATTTTGCAAAGACGTCCGCTTGGTATTTAGCAATGCAAAGGCATATACACCAAACAAGAGATCAAAGGTAATTAAAAATATTTCCATTATTTTCAAGTACTTGTACAAAGGAGTTGATCATTCCCCAAAGCAGCTTATGAACCCAAGTGTGTCTTGACTAATGTAAGTGGTTTGTTAATGAAAGTGAGCACCCATGTGTGTCCTTCCCACTGGCTGGTAGAGGCTGAAGACATGTTTAAAGGGAAGTGGATCGTGAAAATGGCTGTGATGGACAAAGCTGCTTCTGCCTCATAGTTTCTTTCTTAATAATGCTCCTTATCATAATCTGCTGAAATTTCCTGCTCAGGTGAAGTGTGGTTAGAATAAAGGTACCTTCAGGAAATGAGCAATTCCCCAGGTACCGGTCATTGTCTTGAGGGAAGAAGTTTTATCCTCATAGATCCTTGGCAGCAGGCAGCAGGACACACTCTGCAGCCCAGACCCTGGGAAGGAGGATGTTCACACAGAACACAGAGGAGAGGTACTCAGTGTAGGGCCGTTCAGGAATGGTTAGTGTGAATAATGTCACCATTTCAGCATGCTTTGGATATAATTGTCAGATACTTTATAGACTCATTTGTTTGTTGACAGCACATTAGAAATGTATACTAGTCATGTATCTCATGTACTATTGGACTTTCAAGTTATCTGGTGTTGAGTATCTTTTCCAACCACTGATATGCACAATACATTAGCTACATATAGCTACATTGGCTATAACATTAGCTGCACTTTCAGGGACAAACAGGGATGAATACAGGCTACCCCTGCCAATTATACAGATGTACCAGAAGGTAGTATAGGAATAATTTCAGTGATGTAAAAAGAGTTAGTGTTATTATAGAAATCATTATTTTAAAAATTGTTGAAATAAGAAAATATGTACAATCACCCCCACACATACTTGTATCAGTTATATGTAAGGGTATTTCACTGTTACATTTCCACACACTATATTGCAACCAATCTCTGTTGCTGCTGCTTTGAGGAAAAGGTCCAGGGAGTGGGATGTATTTTCTTAGATTGGATACACAGCATCTCTGTAGGTAACATGTATGAACTTAGTCCTGTTTGGCAGTATAGTCAAGTTGCAATCACAGATGGTGGAAATGCACTCTTGTTCCCCTGGCCCAAGCAATTGCTGCTCTTGTGCGGCGAAATAACAGCTTTAAAACCAAGCAACTGGGCCGGGAGTTTGGCCTACTGGTAGAGTGCTTGCCTAGCATGCACAAAGACTTGGGTTAAATTCCTTGGTACCATATACATAGAAAAAGTTGGAAGTGGTGCTATGGCTCAAGTGGTAGAGCACTAGCCTTGAGAAAGCCCAAGGACAGTGCTCAGGTCCTGAGTTCAAGTTCCAGGAATGGCCAAAAAAAAAAAAAAACCCAAAACCAAAACAAAACCAGGCAACTTCCACAAGAGCTTTAGGAGACGTGCATGGCTTGGGCATGTAGGCATGAGAGAGTAGAAAAGAATGTTAAAGTCTATTAACATGTAGACCTAAGTCCTGGATTGTAGACCTTACAGAGCTACTTTACTTAGAATTGCTTTCTCTACATCAGAAAGCTATGTGTTTGAAATGTTCTGTTTCTTCACAGATGTCTATGAAGGATAGGGCTGGAAATAGGAAAATGGTGATAGGATATAGTGCGCACGGTAGCCTTGAGCTGAAGAGAAGAGCTTGGGGACAGTGCCCAGGCCCAGAGTTCAAGCCCCATGACCCACAAAAATTAAAAAAAAAAAAAAAAATATATATATATATATATATATGTATGTATTGCACATAGTCATAAAGGGATCCTGAAGAGTACTGTGGAAGATCTTTTCTAATTCTTGTTTTGCTCATACATCCATGCAGATCTACAGTATGACCTTGCGATTATCTGCCTTATTTGAGGAAAAAATGAAGAAGATCTCCTCTGATTTTAAAATTGGTCAAAAATTCAATGCAAAAGTTCGACGAAGCCAGAGATTCAGACAAAGGCAAAATTATAATGGTGTCATACAGACCAACAAACGTGTCAGGTATATTGCTTCCTATGTAATCCGATTTTAATTTATAATCATACTGCTTTTTTGATTTGATTATGTTAGAAGTTCTTGATGTTTTTAGATACATATACACACAAATATATAAATAAAACAAAAACCTAGTAACAGTTTTTTTTTAATTGTTGGGGTGATATACAGAGGAGTTACAGTTACATTCATCAGGTAGTGGGTACATTTCTTCTTGAACTTTGTTACCCCTTTTCTTGTTTTTCTCCAACTCTCTCTCCCCCTAGTTACAGGTTCTTAAAGTTTGAAAGTATTTTTGTCAATACTGAGTAGTTAGACTAACTTGTAATTATATAAATGTTTAGATCTTTAATGAAAATAGTAGATTTAAAAGATATTTGTCTTTTGCATAAGAAATGGCTTTTAAAATGCAGAGTAAAGCAATTACTCTGTGGTCTTTTCAGTATATAATTCTGGGAGAGCAAGTGTTTATTAGCTGTAATTTACCTTATACAAGTGAGGATTAGTCCTAAGGAGGAAATATGAAATGAACAGGATATTCCATTTCTCAGTAAGTTTGTATTTATAGTCTATTTCCCTTTACTGTACAGATTGCATGAATATCCAATCTCCAGTATGATGTATAATTTGTTTCTTGTGTGTGCTCTGAATCTGCAGTGTATCTGAAGTGGGGTTAACTGTCTTCTGCTCTGATCTCAGCAGTCAGTGTCTAGTTAATACTAGTCAATAATTGTGGGAGTTTTTTTGGATGGGTCATGGGGTTTGATTGTGGGCTTGAGTGCTGTCCCTAAGCTCTTCAGCTCTAGGGTACTGCCCTACCCCTTTAGCCACAGAGCCACTTTCGGTTTTCTGGTAGTTAATTGGCGATAAGAGTCTCAGGAACTTTTGTGTCTGGGCTGGCTTTGACCTGCAATCCTCAGATCTCAGCCTCCTGCGTAGCTAGGATTACAGGTGTGAGCCACTGGCATCTGACCCAGATAATACTGTTTTTCCCTCAATACATATAGATCCCTTCCTCTGCCTTTATGTTATAGTTGTCATATGGCTTACATTCTCTCTCCCCTGCCAGTTGTGGTGCTTGAACTCAGGGCCTGGGTGCTGCCTTCAAACCTCTTTTATTCAAGGCTAGTGCTCTACCACTTGAACTGCAGCACCACTTCTGACTTTGCCTGAATAGTTTATTGGAGATAAGAGTCCCACAGACTTTTCTGCCCAGGCTGTCTTTGAATTTCCATCCTCAAATCTCAGTCTCCTGAGTAGCTAGGATTACAGGTGTGAGCCACCAGCGCTCAGCTGGATCACATCTTTATATGTCATGTTTTATATAGCTATCTCAAGAATTTAAAAAAAAACCACAAACTTTTATATTGTTTTTGAGGCTTACACTTGACTTACCTTTCCTAGTTAGAAAAGTTTTGATTTGAGTGTGGTATCTTTTTCAAAAATTTTTGGCCTGAAGACTTCTTTTAAAATTACTTGTAAGGTAGACATGCTAGCAGTGAATTCTTTTGTTTTTCTATTGAAGAATCCTTTTGCTGCATATAAAAATTGTATTTGTCACTTTGTCAGCATTTTGAAATATTTTGTCTCACTGTTTCTGAAGAGAAACTTCTATTTAATCTTACTGAGATTCCCTAGAGGGAGGGAGAGGGAAAGAGGAGTGTGTGTCTGTTACCATTCTTCCTAGATATGAATACTTCCCTTCTCCTTTCTCCTTCCCTATTTCTTTTGCAGTACTGGAGTTCTTGTTTGTTTTTTTGCCAGTCCTGGGGCTTGAACTCAGGGCCTGAGCACTTGGGTTTCTCAAGGCTAGAGCTCTGTAGGTGTTTTCTTTGGGGAGAGGTTGGAGGGAGCACTGGGGATTGAACTAAAGGTTTCAAATTTGCTAGACAGGCAGTCTTGAGCCACTTCTCCAGTCCTTTTTTACAATGGTTATTTTTAAGTTAAAGTCTTGCTGTATTCCTGGCTAAGATCCTAAAGTATTCAACGTGTATCTGGTACTTGGGTCATTTATTCATTACACTAACTTTGAATAGAAGTTAGCTAAAATAAGGGAAAGGAAATATAATCCATATTAGATTTTAGTAGTAAACGTCTTAATATCTTGATCATAAAATTACCCTTAGATTAGTGAAAAATAGACTTTTATCTCCTTATTCTCAGAACCATTTTTGTTTATTTTAATAAATACTATTTTTTTCTTTATACTTTAATCAGAAATATCAAGCAGAAGCAGTTAAAATCTCAGACAAAACTCTTTCCTGAGGTGGCAGACTCTCCTTCACCGTTGACCTCTAGTAGAGCACTTCATTCTGGAAGCCGAGAGGCAAGTGCTGGGTTGTCTTCAGGGGCAATGTCTTCTGGTGACTCCTCTGACTCTGCTGCATCCTCAGAACGAATAAGAAGAAATCGACCTGTTACCCTCAGGAGTGGCTCTGTGCTATCTGGTGAGCAGCAGAACATTGAAAACACATGGCAGTTGTGGTGGGGACAGGAGACAAAATGACAAAAACATGGAACTTCCAAAAGAGACAAGATAGAGCCCTTAGACTGATATTTAATAAGAACTGTATTGGCAAATGCTATTACTACATTTTATGCAAATTTGAATCTTCATGAATTTACGTGGAGTGGTTTTGGTGGCTTGGGATTCATTAAGTGGTATTGAAAAAATACACTTATAAATATAAGCTTGGGATGGGGAGTGAGCTACAGGACATGCTATGGAGATGATCAGACAAGCTGATAGAACCCTGTGCATTTATAGAGTAACATTTTCAAACATTTGTGGCAGAGTGATTGAAATTGGGACCTGGATTTGGTAAGCAGGGAGAAAAACCATGGAATGGACAATGTTCATGGGAAGGGTTCTTTAGGGAGACATGAGAAAGAGTGTGTTAACAGGCAGAGATTGCATCCATATTATAGAGCTTTGCTGAGCCTTGCTGCAGATAATTGGTTACTTAATACACGGTTCCATGTCAAATGAGTGTTTCTTTCAGGAAGATTAGCCAATTGGGTAATGATACATGAGGAAAGGGAAGAGTGAAGGAAAAGAGGTATGGAATTGATAGGAACAATCTCCAAGCAAGATTTACGAACAATCTCCAAGCAGGATTACAGTTTGGTGTACAAGTAGGAGAATTTTAGAATTAATTGTCTTCATTATATTTTTTCCTAGAAAGTGAAACAGAAGATTCCTCAGCTACCTCCTCATCCTCGTCAGCTTCTGATAGTTCTGAGGAAAGCAAAGTGAATTCAAGAGTTCATGATGCTTTGCGCAGTGGGCTATCACGAGGCAGCAATTTCAGGGTGACCAGAACTAGAGCTGCTCAAATAAAAACTGGTAAGAGACTCGGCTACCATTCATGTAAGCAAAAAATATGGTGATATTCCTCGAGGTATTTTTGTGCTCCTATTAGGAAAAATAGACTTGGAAAAGGAGACACACTGCTGCAACAACTGCCTATTGAAGAAATCCAAGAAGAACAAAGGTAGAACAGGAAACCAAGTTGGAGGCTGAGAAGCTGAAAGTTCAGGACCTTAAAGATTAGGGTCTCTCCATTCCCCGAACAGACACTCTAGATGAATGTTAAGCTCTTTGCTCAGAGGTTCTCACTCTTGGTGATCAGGGACTGTGTCACTGACGGAGACTCAGCTACCAGTGGGCAGGTTGTTTAACATCTACACGTGACCAAATGTGACTAAATTTGGAAAGGAACTTTATTATGGCATTAAAAAATAAGGAAAATCACACACAAAAAATAAGATTATTCAGAAAATGTATCATGTCTGAGGGATGGGTGTAATTCAGAAAATGTATCATGTCTGAGGGATGGGTGTACCTGGGAGTTAGAGTCCAATTTGGGCGAGAGAGAGAGAGGGGGGGGGGGAGGGAGGGAGAGAGAGAGAGAGAGAGAGAGAGAGGGAGAGAGAGAGAGACGGGGGGGAGGGGGGAGAGAGAGAGAGAGACTGAGACTCAATAAACTAAACTATTCAGGGGAAAAACCAAAACCAGATGTGATACTGTGGCTCAAGTGATAGAGTACAGCCTTGAGCAAATGAAGCTCAGGGAAGTGTCCTAGCCTAGAATTTAAGCCCCAGGACTGGCAAAGGAAAAAAGAAAACCTGTCTAATTTATTGTTATTTTTTTCCTAGGCTCTATTTCTTTAGAAAATGGATGTGGCAGAAAAGCTACTCGAAAGAGAGTGTATTCAAGTGATTCTGACAACAATTCATTAGAGACTGGTGAAGTTCTAAAAGCCCGAGCTGGAAACAACCGCAAAGTCCTCCGGAAGTGTGCTGCTGTGGCTGCTAGTAAGATAAAGCTCATGAGTGACGTAGAAGAGGATTCCAGGTCGGAGAATTCATGCTCTGGGCGGAAGCTTCCTCATCGAAATGCTTCTGCAGTGGCTCGCAAGAAGTTGTTATACAATTCTGAAGACGATCGGAGTCTAAAGTCAGAAATTGAAGAAGAACAAAAAGGTGAAAACGAGCCATTGCTGGTGTCCAGTTCTCATGCGGCCCAGAAGATTGTTAGTGAATCTGAACATGGAGATTCAGAGTCAGAAAGCGATTTACGGGTAGCCCGGAAAAACTGGCATGCTAATGGCTTAAAGTCCCATACTCAGGCAACTTGTAAAACAAAGTTTCCTGAAATAGAGTCTTCTGAGGAAGACTCTGGAAGTCGTGATTCAGACAGTGAACACAACAGAATTGCTGGTCCTTCAACATCTGAGCAGAAGACTCAGACAGAGGGAGTCTCAGAGGAAGCAGAATCTGAACCAGGAGACAGTGTGTTTCGCAAGAATGTAAATTACTTTAAGAAGGCAAAAATCTTGAGTGATTCAGAAGACTCAGAAGAGCAACATGGAGAAGATGCTAGATGTCATGAGATGAGCTCAGTTTCAGGGAACTTGAAGAATGAGCCTGCTGCTGTGCCTCAGTCTTTCTTAGATCACGTGTCTGAAACTGAGACAGATGACAGTGAAACAAAAGAAAAACCACATAGTTTTAAGAAAGGTAATTCAAAATATTTTCCTTGGTTCACTCATTTTATATACCAATCTTCCTTTGTTGCTCACATCAATGTTTTTCCCATGGGAAACTTTGTCCTGTGTATCACTCATTAGCTTTAGTAGAGGGGATGGACTGACAGGGACAGCAGAAGACAAGCACCCATACCAGCAATCAGTGACAGCTTGTTCTTTAAAGACAGTGGACTGGCTAAATGTAAGGAAGGTTATCACAGTAGCTGTTTCTTCGTGTGTGTGTGTGTGTGTGTGTGTGTGTGTGTGAGTGTGAGTGTGTGAGTGTGTGTGTGCATGTACGTGCACGCGTGTGTATGTGTATGTGTTTATGTGTGTCTAGCACTCTACTACTAGAGCCTTAGCTTTGCTTCCGCCTGTTCAATGGTTAATTGGAGATAAGAGTCTTAGAGACTTTCCTCGTGGACTGGCATGGGACCATAGTCTTCAGATCTCAGCCTCCTGAGTAGCTCAGATGAGTGAGCTCCTGTCGCCTGGCTTCCAGCAGTGCTTAGACAGGAAACGTCTAGGTACTTTGTATTGTTCATTAGGTGGTTTCTTAACTCCAGAGCACAGTGGTGAAGTGGTGGCTGAGTTAACATCACACTACTGGTAATGGGGATTGGCTTAAAAAAAAAAACAGAAGTGAAAGTTGAAGAAGAGAGCAGTGTGATTGGAATCGGCGGCCTTAAAAGTGGGATGAGATAAGGCGAGGAGGGATTCGTAGGTATTCCTTAGCCCAGTGGCAGACACTATCGGTGTTCATGAGTAGCTTTATGAGCAGGGGTGTTGCTGCTGGCAGTAGCCTTGGAGTTGGGAAACTCACCTTATAGAGTGAGTGGTGTGGATTTCCATATTTAAGTCATTTCAAAGGTTGAACAATTGTTTTAGAAGTAATTACTACCTTATCACATTTCTTTAAAAAAAACTTATTAATTTTTAGATTCTACACCAGAAGATGATGGACAAAGCAGAAAGGTTTCCAGGAAAAGAATGTGCCTCAGGGGCTCAGAGAGCAGTTCAAAGGCCACTAAGAAATCCTCAAAAGCCAAAGCAGGTCCTCTAAGGACCACTGGAAGCTGCACCACTGTGGCTGCCAGCAAGGGGCCGCTTGTGAGCAGCACAGAAGGTGCCAGCCTAGAAAATGTGTATCCTAGAAGGACAAGGAAAAAGCCTCTCCGTTTTGCTTGTACCACTGCTAAGAAGGCCCTGAGTGGTTATGAGAAAGCTGGGGACTGTGAAGGGCCAAGTGAACAGTCTGCGTGTGACAGACTGTTAGTAGGTCAGCCCGCTGAGCCTGACTCAGAGGACAGTACGAAGAGTGTTGGCCATTCTGTAAATGGAGACTCGGATTCTGAAGGTGTTCCGAATCCAGTGCCTAAAGGCAGGCATGCCAGTACTCGCAGTGTAAGTGTACATTCTGAAACAGTTTCTTCTGTTGGGTTTTCAACGGCAGACTCCAGAAGCCATGCTTTAAGAAAGAGCGGGAGGAATAGCTTTCCTTCGGAGGCAGCAAAAGCTCCTGTAGAGAATAACTTTGAAGAAGACCTGAACTATGGGCTCCGTAGATGGAATGGCAGAAGACTCAGGACCTATGGAAAGGCTCCTTTCAGGAAAACGGACGCCGTCCACAATCCACCGGCAGCGGCAGAAGGGGAAGTCAAAAGAAAAAGATTGCATTCTGAGTCAGAAAAGGCAAACATGTCAGAACACACTGGGAGTTCAAAGTGTGGACCCAACACCAGCCCCAAGTCATCCGACGTGGACTCCACTGTTAACTCAGATAATGACTGCACCGACAATACGAAAACCAAAAGGAGGAAAACAAAAGGAAAAGCAAAAGTAGTTAGAAAAGGTAAAAGTTTTACAAGTAACACACCTAAACCCATGAGACGGCCGAGACAGAGCAAGCGTCCTAGGCTGAGTGTGGACGATGACGACTGGGAGGATATGGACTGTGCAAAATCTAAGAGAGTTCTTCGTCGCTCCAAAATAAAAACGAGAAATCAGGGTAGACGGACCGTGAGGTACCACGATGGGGATGATGAGAAAAGCTTAGAAACCGTGCTAGAGCTGAAGGAGTGCACCTTATGACCATGAGGGAAAGCCAGTTCATTTAAAAGGAAGTGGACTGGACTTGATGGCAAAAGCTGGCTGATAAGATGAGTTTGTCTTACAATTCAGGGAATATATTTATATTTTTCTATGAAAAGTTATGAATGTGACTAAATCATGACTGTTATTTTTATTTGCACTTGCTGGTTTTTGTAGCAGCATTCAGTACAGGTGCCAAAATATGCTTCGTTTTGGGGGCAGATGTACTCTGACAGTATTTGACTACATATAGGAAGCGTTTGACACATGTTAAACACTAGACACATTGGTCATCAAAACCAGAGAGCATTACGTCATAGTAGCCAGTGTCCTGCAGGGTTTTTTTTTTGTTTGTTTGTTTTTTCTTCTGAGTTACTGCAGAGCTGGTAGCTTCTAACCCGCACCCTATCAGTAGGTAAACAACTTCATGTTACCTGTGTTTACAGATTCTTCATACATGTATGTATACTGACTTAATAATCATGGAAGTGCAGCCATGATTAGTAGGTCAGGTACCTATCACTTTCCCCCCCCTTTCTTTATCTACTTGAGTGGAATGCATTATACTAGATTTGGTCATTTTCATTGAAGTGGTTTCTAAGTTGCTTTCTAAATGCTGTTGGCTCTTTTTCTTTTACAAGGGACATATGATCACTTTTATTTTATAAACTTGAATTTATAAAGTTCTGATAAATTATTTTTAATGTTTTGAATGCTTATTTAAATCTCTAAGGCCAGGGGATAGTTAGCATTTTCTTTTAGATTGTACACTAACAAAATGTTACATAAATTTTTTTTGTTTCTAGTTTCCATTGTAAGGGGCTTAACCAAAATCTTGCTCTTCCATAATTTTACTCTGAAATAGAGGAGTTTGTGTGCCTTAGATGTAGAGAAAGTATGTTCTTTAATAGAGTGTACAGGGCTAAAATTAAATATTTAAGTTATATGTAGATTTCTCCTTTTGTATTAAAGTTGTAGAATGGAGTTTTGTTAAAGAGTGCAATTGCAAATCTTACCTAGATAGAATAGTTAAATGTCTTTCTTTGTCTCTTTGAGCTTCATTGGTGCCAGGTGCAATTCCAAGCGACCTTTGCTTAGGTGGCAAAATGTGTCTTTATCATATTCATGCCTTCTCATCCAAATAAGACACTCTTACCCATTTGAAGTGAAACTTTATCACTTCATCCCATGTACCATAGTACACCTGTTTTTGAGCCAAACATTTTCACTTGATGAGTTATTCAACTCCAGACAGTATAGGTGGCCATTCCTAGCATTTGTCCCCGAATGGTTTACATATTTGGTAGATAAAGGCTATGTTACATTATCTATACTTTTAAGTTATTTGTTGGACTTAGTTGTGTTTGGTTTTAGACAGAATTCACGCTTTTCTCCTGTGTTTCCTTGAGGTGGCATACAAGCAGAATCACGTGTCAGTGTTAAGAGAGTGTTCTTACATAGTAGTTATCTACTCCACTGGACGTGGTAGCAGGGACTTAGTCCTTCTGTGCCAACGCAAGGGAAGCGGGCAGGTATTTGGTCATTGCCAGTGGAAATAGACTAAGTACCTGCCCCTCATCTGGTGGTTTAGAGAACTCTGTCCCACCACAAAGTCAAAGAGCTACTGCTTTTCTTCTTTGACCCCCTGTTAAGTATCCAGTACACAGATTGATCCCGGACAGTTGTCTTTGCTGACCTAAAAGATGCACAGGATGCCTTCTATCTCCCTAATTTTAAGAACTAATATAGGTTAGTTATCAGAGCCATTAATTTACTTAAGCTCTCTGTTTTATATCTGTTCTCAGGGTTATAATTCCATGTTTACCATCTACAAAAAGTACCAAAAACCCATACGTAAATACGAAGTACACTCATCTGGTAGTATATAAATTCTTTTCTAAACCGAGGACAGTTTGAGCTTCACCAGTAGAACTGTTCTGTCTTTGGATAGAGTTAGTTGGTTGGCTGCTCAGTCACTGATTTTTCTTTTTGTCCAAAATGGTTAGACCTTTGTGTGTAGAAGCTGTGTTTTGGTTCTCTCAGAAAGCAAGAATTTGTCTGGTGACTTGAGAAGTGTGATGACCGTGGTGGCCTCTCCACTTGAGATACTTCTCAAATTTAAGTGCTTATGGAAAAAAGCATTTTCTATTTTTTGTTTTGTTTTGTTATGGTGCTATTCCTGACGTGAAGTTTGAAGATGTGACACACTCCTAAGTACCATTAAGGACAATTAATAAATACTAGTTGAAATGTTTACATTGAGCGCTAGCACATGTTTGACTTCTTTCTACTGACGAGATAAGCAGGGACTTGGTGCACAAATGCACTTTAGTGTTTAGGATCAGTGTACGTTTTTCTTGAGAAAAAGACAAAGGGTTAACAAAGTGAATGTGAACTGGTCCAGAAATAAGTGCTATTGCTTTCCATTGCACTTGAAGTCATTTGATGGTGTTTATGAAAAATAATTTACTTTCCATGCTGGCTGTATGTCCAAAGTCTATGATTTTATTCATTTATGATTTTTTTAAAAAAGGTTTTGAAGTATTCGGATGTGATGTTTACTTTCTTTGAAAGATTAATTTTACCGAGCGTATTAAGAAAAAGATTTTGAACATTTAAAAGATGAGGTTTGAAAAGTATCTTTACCCCACATCCCACTTA
Organism: Megascapheus bottae; assembly: GCF_031878675.1. Lineage (NCBI taxonomy): Eukaryota > Metazoa > Chordata > Mammalia > Rodentia > Geomyidae > Megascapheus > Megascapheus bottae. Next base: position 101,603,712 of record NC_143509.1, on the reverse strand, counting down.
TTTAACAGAGTGTTCTGACAATGTGTAGTGACTTCTGTCTGAATAAAAGGAACATTTGTCCCATTTTCAGATAACTTGTAGGTTGGTTGTTACGTTTCTTAAAGTGATCACATTATTTCTCATTGTAATACTTGAAGGAATGAAAGCAGCTGTTAGGCTCATCTTCTGAGCCACAACACAGAGAGCTTCTTTCCACAAAGTACAGTTGTGTCTGAAGAGGAAACTACTGTTCACTAAAAAAGGCATTTTAGAACCTAGAAGTACAAATGGAAAAAGGAGGCTATTCAACAGACCCAGAAGTAAAAATTCGTACCAGGACACTGGGTGCACGCTGCATTTGTTCCTAGTACCTCTTGTTAGCCTTTTATCCCCTACAGAACAATCAACACAGAATTTATTTATCTTTGTTATATATCATTACAAAATTAAATTGGTCCAGGTATCAGTGTCTCATGCCTATAATCCTGGCTACTCAGGAGGCTGAGATCTGAGGGTCTTGGTTTGAAGCCTGCCTGAATAGGAAAGTTAGTAAGGCTCTTATCTCCAATAAACCAGCAAAAATAGCTGGAAGTGCAACTGTGGTTCAATTGGCCAAAAACCAGGCTTGAGTGAAAAAAAGCTCAGGGACAGTGCCTAGGCCCCGAGTTCAAGCCCTAAGGCTGGCCCAAGGGGGGCGGGGGAAAGGAAAAAATTGATTTGAATCTTCTATCAGTACAAGTTGATTTGATTATGTCAGCTGAAGGAAATGAGAATGCAAAAGCATTGGTGATGGGGCATGCAGTATTTTTTTTTTTGTTTTCCACTCGTGTTGGTTCTTTAAAATATCTTGAATTGCTAGACACTGGTCTTGTGTTTTCTCCTTTTATAGCTGAAATAACCAGCTCCATTCTTATCATTAGTAGAAAGTCACTGCACATATGTACTTTACGAGGTGCCTCCCACGTGTCCATTGTAGAAACATTGTAGTTCATGATTTCAACAGAGCACTGTGAAGCATTTTCATGAGTGTTGCTGCTTAGTGGCACCCCACACAACTCTTGCTCCTAGGTACCAGGACATGATAAAGTAGAACCCCTATGAAACTTGTAGCTTGACAATGTATCCTGGTATTTGGAACCATAAAGAAAAAACAAATAAAACTGGCCAAAACAAGGGAGAAAATGGGACAGTGTGGAGAAAAGTAGAATGCAACTAGGAAATGTTAATCTCATTTGTAGCCAAATTGTAAATGGAGAGGATGGGGAGTAAAGACTGGAATGCTGGGAACTGTTTTTTTGTTTTTTGTTTTTTTTTGTTTTTTTACAGTTTAAGAAAGTTTTGGAAGCCATTCAAGTAGAAGTTTGTCTAAGGTTATCTAGAGATTCTCAAAATTGAAAAATTTTTTTAAAACCAAGTCTCTTGTGTAATTTGCAAAGCCATTCTCTAAAACATTAATTTAGTGGGAGAATCTCAGGTGTGAATTGGGGTCTCCTCACTGTTGCTCTTCTGGATTTGATGTCTGAGGTGTGGGGGGCGGGGCACAATGTGTTCACAATATTTAGACCCTACAAATCAGTCGTCATCTCTGGTTGAACATAAATGACTGCATACTATCTTTCCCAACTGTGGCAAGGTGGGTAGATTCGTTGGATCTAATTACCAGTGCTTCAGTATACTTCCTGGTTGTATTTTAATGTCTAAGTCAATCTTAAGGTAAGTGTTTTCCATTTATTTTAATGAGAATTTGGGCTGTCAGTGAGAAAGTAATAAGCTGACTAATAGAAACAAGATCAGCTCTAGGTTGCATGGCCTTGAATAGCCTCGTCATTATTCCACATACACCTTACATGGAATATGGTAGCAAGCAAACCAGTTTCCAGTTTTGTTTTAAAGTTACATTCGAGTTTAGACAATTATACACACATAGGTACATTTTTTAATCTGGTTGTGGAACTTGAGCTCTGGGCCTGGGCATTGTCCCTGAGCTTTCAGCTCAAGACTACCGCCCTACCCCTGGAGTCACATTGCTACTTTGCATTTTCTGGTGGTTAATTGGAGATGAGAGTCTCACAAGGGCTTTTAGTGCCTGGGCTGGCCTTGAGCTGCGATCTTCAGATCTCGGCTTCCTCAGTAGCTAGAATTACAGGTGTGATCTACCGTGTCTGGCTCCATTACGTCTTTTGATTAAAATGTGGTCAAAAGCTGAAGGAATCTTTAATTTTTAATATGTGGACCAGACCTTGAGCTGTACCACCTCATTTAGTTCACATACAGGTCATAGGCAAAGCGCTCTACCTATTGAACCAAGCTTTCAGCCCATTTTTGGTTTAGTGATGATGCAGTCCACAGCCCCTCTGTGTCGTTGGGTCACAGGCCCATGCCACTGTGCCCTGCTTATTGGATGAGATAGGGCCGTAGTAACTTTTGTCGACGTCTGGTCTAGAATCACAGTTCTCTGGATCTCTGCTTCCCAACTTAGAGATATGAACTACTGTGGCCAGCCCTTGGGAAGGATTTGTTTTGTTTTGTTTTTTAAAAACTTGTTACATTTTGCAGAGCTGTGCATGGAAGGCAAAGCTTCTTGCACACTAGGCAGTTAAGGTTTCTATTGTCCTGACTCATTACCAGTTTACAGTCAGTTACTAAATCTATCCGCCATTTTAAGCAAAAGCCTTACCAAAATAAATAAATAAACAAACAAACCAACCAACCCCAACTGAGAGAAGTGGGTGTGTGGAGTGTGGGTATGAGCTTCCCAGGCTGTTTTGGTGGTGAGTTCTTCCCCTGCAGGCAGAATACTGCTAAATGTGAGCAGGACTTTTTGTGAATTGTCTGCCAATGGTAAAGAAGCAGGGAGATTGTGAAAGACCAGGGTTTACTTCTTTTTTATTTTTATTTTTTTGCCAGTCCTGGGCTTGAGCTCAGGGCTTGAGCACTGTCCTTGGACTTTCTGAAGGCTAGAGCTCTACCACTTGAGCCTCAGCACCACTTGCGCGGCTTTTTGCTATGTATGTGGGGTTCCGAGGAATCGAACCCGGGTCTTCATGCATGCTAGGCAAGCACTCTACCACTAGGCCAACCTCCTGGCCCCAGGGTTTACTTCTGATACTTTATTCTGCCTACATTTTGTAATGCTGAGATGTTTCTTATTTATTTTTTGCTGGCCCTGAGGCTTGAACTCTTGGGCCTGAATGTTGGCTCTGAGCGGCTTATGCTCAAGGCTAGCGCTCTACACTTACAGCTTTTTCTGTGATTAATTGGGAATAAGAGCCTCACAGATTTTCTTGCCTGAGTGGCTTTGAACTGCTCTCCTCAGATCTCAGTCTCTTGAGTAGCTATTACAGGCGTGAGCCACCAGTACCCAGCTGAGATGTTCCTTCAAAAAAAAAATAAATGAGAAGAATATAAAGTCTCAACATATACTTCATAATTTTAGTTTTATGGAATGGGATACTTATCACAACTTTTGAGAACTGTAAGAATGACTTCTTACCAATTTAACATGCATTGCTTTCAAAGAGAAGAATACATTGTGATGAACTAGAGTCATTGAACTGCCCCTCCCCCAACCCGTACCCCAAACTTGTGTGGGGTCCCCATTCAGTGACTAGAACTCTAATGGTGACTAAAATGGGAAGGTCAGACCAGGTCCACTGACATTGCTGACATTTTGGCACCAGGTGAGCCTGCAGCATTTTTGTACCACACAGGAGAGGCTGCCAGCTTCTGCAGACCTGGCTTAGGAAGGGCAAATCACTGGTAATTAAATGCAGCTTGCCATCAGCAGCAGGCAAAGCCCATCTCTAGCTGCTGCTAAAATGGTGTGAGGGAGGAAGAGTGTACTCGCTGGGATTTATTCACCAGCCACACCCAACAGTCACATCAACGCCCCCCCTCAAATCTTGACAAAACAGTCAAGACTTCATTTTAAGGTAGGCATTTTTTCCCCTTAAATTTATTTTAAATGATTCAGCGAAAAGGTGCTGACTAGGTTAAATTTTTGTAATGTTACGGTATTTACTTTAGACTGAGGTTTTGTTGATTACATTTAGTTTTTAAAAATTGTAAAAATGTGGAAACTAGACAGCTAGCCGTGTTTTAGAATTGTCATGTTCATGCTGAACTTGGTTCCCAGACATTGAGAGCCCACACAGGGCTGAGTTATAATTTGTCACCCAGAGAAAGCATGGCTTACTACCCCCGCAGGATCCCGTGCTACTGCTGTATCTTGGCCCAACTAAGCAGCTGGTTTCAAGAAAGTGTCAGGGCATCTAGTCCTCCAAAAGACAGGTCTGACACACCGGAGGGTAACAGTAGGAGCCATGGGTCACTGAAGCATTGGTGTTAAATGGTGCTATCACATGTTTTACCACAGCAACGTTCTCCAGGGTCCTTAGGCTTGTGCACATATTTAGCTTCTCATTTGTGTGTCTTTTTAAAAACTGTACCTTGCCAGATGCCAGTGGCTCACGCCTATAATCCTAGCTACTTTAGGCGGCTGAGATCTGAGGCTCACGTTCAAAGCCAGCCCAGGCAAAAGTCTGTGAGACTCTTACCTCCAATTAACCAGAAAACCAGAAGTGGCTCTGTGGCTCAAGGGGTAGGACGGTAGCCTTGAGCTGATGAGCTCAGGGACAGCGCCCAGGCCAGGAATTCAAACCCCTTTCTCAAGGCTAATAAAGCACTTTATAATTGATCAAGTTCTTGAACAGTTAAGACTATGCTGAGATCTGAAGATTGTGGTTCAAAGCTGGCCTGGGGCAGAAGAAGCCATGAGACCCAGAAAGGTGGAAGCGTGCTAGCCTTAAGTTAAAAAGTCAAGCAAACACTATGAGTCTCTGAGTTCAAGCTCCTGTATTAGCTCCAGAAACAAATACAAAATGGATAAAAACAAATCCCCATATGGTCATATCTTTCAGTTGGCTTTTTTTTTGTGCCAACTGTTTTTTTTTTTTTTACTCCGGTGCCTGGGTGTTATCTCTGAGCTATTCAGCTCAAGGGTAGGGCAGTTACCGCCCTACCCTTGAGCCAAGGCTCCACTTCCTGTTTTCTAGAGGTTAATTGGAGATAGTCTCAGGTCTCTTAGTGCCCTGCCTGGCTTTGAACCTTGATCCTCAGATCTTAGCCTCCTGATAGCTAGGATTACAGGCGTGAGCCACTGTGCCCAGCTCAGTTGGCTTTTAAAAGATCTTCCTTCTGTAAAACTTCCAGGTTTATCTTCTCAGAATCTGGTGATGTTTTTTTGAGTTGGAGTTGCTGTCTACAAAATAGTTCTCAAATTTTTACTTTGGACATAGTTCTTTATATTCAAGTTCAGGTTTCCTTAGGAATTTTTTTTTAAAACCTGTGTTCCTTATCACTGTAGTCATCACACCTCAGTCATCACTTAGGTAAAGACCTGCTGTGACTTAGCATTTTGTAAAAATAGAGTTTTAGCAATATTGTACTTTCCAGCTTAGATAGGGTGTTGGGGGTCTGAAGTCATAACCCAGCTGTGGTTCTCTCGGGCACAGATGGACACAGCTGATAAAACAAGAGGCTCTTTATAACCTTTCACCCCAAATTCACTATATTATTTTAAAACTTCACTTTTGGATCCTACTGATGGCTTATCCAACATCAGTTTGCTGTGAACATTCTGGAGTTAGGGTTGATTTTCTCAACATAAATAACATCACAGATTTAAAATGGCTAAGAATTATGGGAAGAAGTAAAATACTGCATCCCAAGTCCATGTCCCCTGTTCAAGGAGGCAAGAACATGCTCCAGGATGTTCACTACCAGGATCCTTGAATATCCCTAAAAAAGAATGGGGGTCACAGAGGTGATTGGAGGGAAGTGACTCAAGCAATTTTGGGAGACCTCTTTCATTTTAGGGGAAGTTCAATTTATGAATTAGATCCTGTGGTCACATTTCCATCTAAACTACTGTGTACCTGATTCATAGTTTTAGATAGTTCGACTCTGTGGCTGAAATGCCACTTATTGCCAACCAATAAGTCTAAAATTCAGGGGCTAATGGATATTAGATGCATAAGTGCCAAAGAAATACTAAAGTTTTAGCCAGAGACTTGTTTTGAAATTTGAAGACTTAGTGTTTGAAAAATAATCTAGAATGCATAGTCTGACAGTGAGTTTACCAACGTTTTGAATAAAGGAAATGTTGGTCTTCTGGGTGATGAGTTGAGGTTCTGCAGGTGTGCTGTCATCTAGAAAAGTCACAGCTTGCTGACAGTGTTTCAGAGTTGTTTAAGGGTGGACTAGAAATGACACCAAAAGTTTAAAACATACATGGTCTTATTTTTAAAAAATAGGTTTTTCAAATACTTGTGAGAGTCTTTCTGATGCAGTCTGCTACTGTGCTAAGGGACAGCAATTCTCAGGCATCAGGAAGGAAACCAAAGGCTCAGTCAGTGTCAAAACCTTGTTAGCATTTGTATTTAGGCTGGACTGTACAATGTTGTTGAGGAAAATCTTGTGCTACAAGATTTTTTGCATTTACGTGACCTTTCACTCATTTTTCAGAATCTGGTCGTAGAGACAGAGAACCCCATACAAACACAAGAACATGTACGCACCACCTGACGGATGTAGTGCAAAAGCCTAGTGAGACTCTGAAAGCAAATGTGCTACCTGAGAAAGTTCCCCGCAGATGTGCTACTGTTGCTGCAAGTAAGATAAGGATAATGAGTAACCTAAGAAAAACGATTTCAGGAGCAGAAAATGTCTGGATTAGGAAGAGTAGCAGAAAACTGCCCCACCGAAATGCTTCTGCTGCTGCTAAGAGAAAATTACTGAATGTTTATAAAGAGGATGATACAACCATAAATTCTTAGTGTGAAAAAGAGCTAGAAGACATTAGTAGCAAACTGCTTTATTTTAGGCGGTTCAGATCCCGGAAAGAAAAAGCACAATAGTGACTATGAGAATGCAAAAATGGTTTTAGTGATCTTGAGCCTCAAGGAAACCTGCAGTGTTTCTACCATCAGCCCTAGGTCCGCCCCCCAGAGGGGGTCTTCCGAGGAATTTTCTAACATCTCTTCTCTGGGGTCAGCCATTGGGCAGACTGGAAGTGCAGGGAGTTCTGTGGGACTATAGAGGGAAAAGAAGACAAAGGGCCCCTCTCTCACAGTGGAGGAAATCTCTCCGTGGTTTTTTCAGAGGAAGGAACCGTGGAATGTACAGGGTATGTAGGAAAGACAAATTTCCAAGAGAGAAGAAAAAAAAGATCAAATCTCAGTCGGATGCTAATTTTAAAGGCTTTTTATTAAGAGTATGCAAACATGTGACTGGTGTTATTGCTGAAATTAAAGGAATAAATTAGGCACATATCCAAGGGGTCCCATGAGCCTATCTGGAGCTGCCAGGTTGCAGTTCACATCTGAGAGGTCAGAAGCAAGTGAAAAGTGGATGCTTTGGGGGGGGGTGTGACATAATTCTACAGAAGGTAGAGCTGGATTAAACCATGTAATGGCTTATTTTGTTCCTAATACTGAGATTCACTTGAATGTCCACTTGGTATATGTAATTCAGGGAATATATTTTTCTACGAGAGTTATGAATGTGATTATTCTACTTTCATGTAGCAGCAAAAACTAAGAGGCAGGCTTAGGTAGTCTTAGTCAAAATAAAAATTTAACAAGATAAAATAGTCCTATTTTTAGATGATAGACTGTAATCCTATTATGTGTCTCTACAGCACCTTAAAAGTTAGAACTCAGAGCAAATTTATTATGGTCTCATCACAACAAACTTCAATGTTTCAGTGGCAGCATGTCTAGCCTCTTTCATTGTGGCCTTTGAAAGAAATCTGGTCATCATACTGCATATGATTTTCTTGTAATGGGGTTTAATTTGTTGTTAATGGCCTTTCGTTAAAATTAGGATCACCTAGCGTGATCTATGAATGTAATGTCAAATCTTTTTTAATGTAAGATGCTACTGGAAAAATTGTCTCAAGCAAGTTGTTTTCCCATTTAAAAATATCTGTAAGTATTGCTACATTGTTTGCACGTGTAAAATCAGAACTAGTGAAATGTAGAAACTTAGGGATTTCTATTTTTTTCTTTTACTAAGTGTAGTACATTTTTTTTTGGTTATACAAATGGACCAAAATGTTTAGGTTACTTGAGAAATTCATTTGTGGTTGCATGTCTGTTTTTAAAAGAAGGCCTTTTGCTTTTGTTTTTAAGGATAAACCAGAATATTCTAATCTGCAGTGTATCTTCTTTGTTTTTTCAAAGTATAATTTGAAATACTGCTGTCCAGTACCTTGTTATTTATTATTAGAGATGAGAAAGGGAGTTCCTAATAAACTGCTATTATTTTTAGGTCCTCGGGGTTGAATTTTTGAGCTTTAATAGAATGCTGAAATTTATTTCCATTCTCAAATTTCACAGAAATTTCTTATTGGACATACTAGTTTTAATGGGTTAAAGGACACTCAAATACCATAAAATGAAAATATGTAAGTTTCAGTGAAGGCTTATGCAAACATTTCTATGGTTTCAGTGTGATGAATTTCAGCTTTGATTGTAGTGGCAGGGCTAATTTTTGGCACAATCTGAGATTCTATTGCCAGCTTTCTATATTGGCATTCCATTTATGGTTAAATGTTTAATTTGAACATGTGTTTACTTTCTGAAAATGCTTGGCTACATCTGTTGTCGCTGCATGAAACAAGCATTTGTTTAAAACTTCACATTCTTGTGGAACTGTCCCCTGAACCGGACGCGACTTGTACATCCTAACCAGATGCATCGGCCCAGTTACCCTATGGTAACTTGTCATTTTTCAGAAAAGATATTTCATCATACAATCGAGGAATCCAGTTGACTGTCTTCACGGGTAAAATAACATGATTGCACAAAAGGACACAGACCAAAGGATGTCCAAACCTTTTTTTTTTGCATTTCACCCATCCTGTTTGACGAATTAACCCGGAATCCCCCTTTTGTTTGTTGCTGGATTGCCTTTTAGTTCTCTTGGAATCGATCAGATTGCGGAACTGAAAATTCTCCTCTCCCTAAGGGCCAGGTGATGCCGGAGCACCACCGGGCACCTCGTGTAGCTCATTCCTCCGCACAGGACCAGAGGGTGACGCCCGCGCTTCCTGGCCTCCAGGCGGGCCCACACTCAGTTTGAAGTGTGTAACTCGGTTCTCGCGGAGGAGGGGGAGGCCAGCCGGACCGGGGCCGCAAAGCCTGCCGGCCTTTTAGCAGTTTTGAGGTAGCGGCAGAGCCATCGGTCCAGTGCCGCTGTCTCCGCTGCGTCCTCGGTCCTCCCCGGATCGCTGGCCTCGGTTATAGACCTTACGCTTGTCGACTGGAATCGTGTCTGTGAGGTCTGTCAACAAGGCTCAACAGCGTGCAGCCACGTCCTTCTTAGGGGAGGGCAGAGCGCATTTTGTGCCGTCAGGGTCCAGGTGGACCACCTCTGCGTCCTCATGAAAAGGAGCTGTTTAGATCCGCCCGATCGTCCTCAGCTGGTGAAGGGTGAATTCCCGTTCACCACCGGCAGCACTGCGTGTCTTCCTGCTCGTGGCCGCCGGCTGTGCGTGCAGCGGGTGCTGGCGCTCCAACAGCCCCCCTGCCACTCCGAGGAAGGAGGAGCCTGCGGGTCCCGCCGGCCCTGGGGAAGGGGCGGCGCGGAGGCCCCCGAGGCCGGCGGCGGGGGACTCGGGGACTCCCGGGGAGCTGAACGTGGAGGGGCCCAGAGCCAGGACGACGCGGGGGCGCGGCCGGACGGCGGGGGCGTGGCCGGGCGACGGGGGCGTCTGTGCGGGGCAGTGGCCAAGCGGCGGAGACGGCGGGGGCGTGGCCGGGCGACGGGGGCGTCTGTGCGGGGGAGTGGCTAAGCGGCGGACACGGCGGGGGCGTGGCCATGCGCGGGGACGGTGGGGGCGTGGCCGTGCGCGGGGATGGCGGGGGCGCGGCCGGGCGACGGGGGCGTCTGTGCGGGGGAGTGGCCAAGCGGCGGACACGGCGGGGGCGTGGCCATGCGCGGGGACGGCGGGGGCGCGGCCGGGCGACGGGGGCGTCTGTGCGGGGGAGTGGCCAAGCGGCGGAAACGGCGGGGGCGTGGCCGTGCGCGGGGGCGTGGTCGAACTGGCGGCGCAAGCGCAGTTCCGCCTTCCTCAGGCTGGTCATGGCGGCCACGTTCTTTGGAGAGGTGGTGAGGGCTCCTTGCCGAGCCGGGACGGAGGACGAAGAGGAGGAGGAGGAAGCGAGGGAGACGCCGGAGGACACGGAGGTCCGGCGGCAGCTGGCGCGGAAGAGGTCAGGCAGCGGCCGTGGGAAACCCTGGCGCCTGGGGGCCCTGTGCCCACCGGTGGAGGCGGGGTCGGGGCGGGTGCGGGCTGCTCGGGGTCCAGGCCGGGGCAGGGTCGGCCCCGCCGGCCTGGCACCGGGTCGGGGTCTCCCCGGGGGGGGGCGGAGGGGGTCGGCCTGGGGCCCGGCGGCCGTCCTCCCACGGTGGCCTTTCCCGCGTCCTCGGGAGGCCGCACTGGCTCTCGGTACGACCGCGCGCAGGTTGACCTGTGTGATGGAGCACGTAGACCCTGTCTGTCTGTCCGTCCGTCCGTCCGTCCGTCCGTCCGTCCATCCATCCATCTATCCATCCGTCCGTCCATCCGTCCACCCACCCACACGCCCGCCCACCCGTCCATCCGTCCGTCCGTCCTTCTGTCCGTCGGTCCATCCGTCCATCCGTCCATCCATCCATCCATCCATCCAACCATCCAACCTCTCCTACCTCTCCTGTCTCCATTTCCTTGTGCTGTACTGGGACTTGACCTCTGGAAGGTCCCTAGCTGGGCGCAGCCCTTAGCGCCACGTCCAGCCTTTCTGTGGTTCATTGGAGATAAGAGTGTCTCAGGTTTTCCTGCCCTGATGGCTTCAGCCCCCTTAGTAGCTGGGATTACATGCGTGCACGAGGAGTGCATTTTACCCATCAGCAAAGGGCTCAGCACCATGCCTTACTCTTCCGCTTGGGTAGTTACGTAGCTGAGTCTAAATCTTGGTTTCTTCTGTCTTCTATAGGGAGGTGCAGCTTCTTGGAAGACAGACAAAAACCTCGCTGGACGTTTCTCTGCTAGAAAAACATCCTTGCTCAAAGTTTATCATTGCTATAGGAAATAATGCGGTAGGTAAGTTAAAATACTGATGACCAGACATTTAGTTGAAAGAACAAAATATAAAGTAACTTTTGCTTTCCATCATAGATTTTGCAGGTTGATTACTTAAAAAAAAAAGTCAGTACAGTAACTTTGTCTGAGTAAAGTACATTGCCTTCTCATGGCTACCGTCTTTTTTTTTTTTTTTTTTTTGCCAATCCTGGTCTTGGGCTCAGGGCCTGAGCACTGTCCTTGGACTTTCTCAAGGCTACAGCTCTACAACTTGAACCTCAGCACCACTTCCAGCTTTTTTTCTATATATGTGGTATCAAGGAATCGAACCTGGGTCTTCGTGCATGCTAGGCAAGCACTCTATCACTAGGCCAAACTCCTGGCCCCTCTACCGTCTTTTTTTATTTTATTTGCTGGTCCTGGGCTTGAACTCAGGGCCTGAGCACTGTCCTTGGACTTTCTCAAGGCTAGAGCTCTACCACTTGAGCCTCAGCACCACTTCTGGCTTTTTCTATGTATATGTGGTACCGAGCAATCGAACCCGGGTCTTCATGCATGCTAGGCAGGCACTCTACCACTAGGCCAAACTCCTGGCCCTCTAGCGTCTTTTTTTTTTTAAATCTTTTCCTGTTTTTTGTTGGTTTCAGGGGTTTGAACTTATACTTGAGCCATGTTATGCTCTCTTAACTCTGTTTTTGTGCTGGTACTGGGCCATGAACTTGTGCTCTTGTTTTTGTTGTTTTCCTCTCAAAGCTGGTGTTCTACTTGAGCCACAACTCCGCTTGCAGTCTTTTGCTGTTAGGAAAGACCAAGCCTGATGAAAGAAGACAGCCCACAACAGAGTGTATCAGAATTTACCCATAACTGTGGAGGGGTTCCAAGTAACTGAGCAGAGTCAGAGACGCAGGGAGCAGGGTGTGGGGTCTTAGCATAGAGTTTTTTGGAATGTGTTTGTCCTTGTAGCAGGCTATCTTGTTTTGGATTTATGATGTCTTCACACCTGTAGCAGACTGTGCACTTTCAGATAAGACTGGGAGTGGGGTTTAGCTGAGAATAGCTCCAAGATAGGGATTCAATAGAGATTTCCAGGAGGAGTCTCCCCTGGGGAGGGTGGTCAGTGGGCCATGGAAGTGACTGAGTTATGAGAACCAAGCAGATTCCATGGTTGGCTGGTTAATGAGAGATAAGAGTGTCAAGTACTGTTCTTCCTGGGGTGGCTTTGAGTTGGAATCCTCATATCCCTGTCTCCTAAGAAGCTGAGAGTACAAGTCTGAACCACTAGCACTGGCTCCTCTTTTTTTTTTTTTTTTTTTTGGCCAGTCTTGGGGCTTGAGCTCTGGGCCTAGGCACTGTCCCTGAACTTCTTTTGCTCAAGACTAGTACTCTTACCACTAGAGCCACAGAGCCATTTCTAGCTTTCTCTCTTTATGTGGTACTGAGAAATTGAACCCAGGGCTTCATACATGCTAAGCAAATACTCTATCATTAAGTCACATTCTCAGCCCCATTTATGTTTTGTGTTTTGTTTTTGTTAGTGGGGATTGATCTCAGGGCCTCAAACTTGTTAGGCAAGCACTCTACCATTGAGTCACACCTTTAGGTTGCCTCTTTCTTAAATGCGAGTTAAAAATAAGATTTAACCAGGTGCGGGTGGCTCGCACTATAATCCTAGCTACTCGAGATGCTGAGATCTGAAGACCACAATCCAAAGGCAGCCAAGGCAGTAATGTCTTTGAGACTCATATCTCCAATAAACTAGTCAGAAAAAGCCAGAAGTGGTGCTCTGGCTCAAGTGGTAGAGCCCTAGCCTTGCACCGAGAGGCTCAGGGACAGAGCCCAGACCTAGTTCAAGCTCCAGGACTGGCAAGATTTAGAGAAAATAGTTTTGGCCTTGGGAACTTATAGTTCAAGGAACTATTTGTAGTGTGCTAAGGTTTATTAAATGTTTCTGCAAACATAGTAAGAACGTCACTCCTTTGCTCATGGTATGTAAAGTTTCTCTTGGGAGGTTAGGATAGAAGAGTATAGAGGGTAGAGAGTTATCCTCAGACACATATGCCCATGGATCTCTAAAACTTTGAGCAGAGCAGGAACCCCACTTAAGATCCCTTGACATGTCAGTTACCCCGAACACTTGCCCAGTGTACTTAGTGTATGGTCGATAACTTTTCCCTCGTTATGTGAACTTCTACCGGCCTAACTTTGGCCAGAAATGCAGAAGTGTGTGGGCAAGCCTGCCTGACCAGGGCTGGGATGACACTGTCTTCCTTGCATGGTGTTTTTCACTTCTTATAGCCCTCTGTCTCCTGTCCTGCAAAGTGATCTTAGGTGGTCTCCAAGGGCTGTTTCAGCTCTGCAATTCTACAGTGCCTGGAGCTGTTACCTTCACTGGCTAGGAGCTGAGCACTCACATATGTGAATTTTTTCTTCACAGCATTTTTGTCCTCATTTGTTATGAACTCAGGAGTCTGGGAAGAAGTTGGTTGTACTAAACTCTGGAATGAGTGGTGCAGAACAGCCGACACACTACACCTGTCTCCCACAGACGCCTTCTGTGTGTTCTATCAGCTGAAGTCGGATCCCTCGGTGCGTAAGGCTTCAGACTTGCCTGGGTACCAGCTCTCCTGGTTGCTGTCTTAGGATGTGGTTTATTCTGGTGGTCATTTCCAGTAAGAGATTCACTTATACGATAGTAGCAGAGTTGGGAAAGTTTACTGTTGTCCAAGTGTGTGTGTGTGTCATCTTTCTGATGCCGTAACAAGTAGGCTAGGTTCTGCATCCATGATTGGGCATCCCTCTCTCACTGTCAGGCTTCTGGTAGACCCGGATCTGAGTATTACAATAGGCACTCACCTCATGTCCAGGAAGCAGAGTGAGGAAGAGGAAGGGGGAGGTCCCAGGACCTCAAGACAGTTGGCACCATTTAGGGGAGGGGGATGGCCACTTAAGGAACACCAGGGCCTTTGTGGGCACTCCACAGTGTTCATCACTGTCCACGGGATCCCTGGTAACATGGGGTAGTTTGGGGTATCTGTGCAATGTTCTGTACTTACGGAAATGCTGGAATTTGGCTCCCCAGGTTCTCATTTGCCAGTGTAGTTGCTATGTTGCTGAAGATCAACAGTTTCAGTGGCTGGAAAAGGTAAGAGAAATAAAGCTGTGTTGCTTAGACTGCAGGGCGTTGCTGCTTTTCCGGAGTCAGTGTCTCTAACCTGCATAGGCAAATTCTACACAAGAGAGAATTTGGAGTTGGTTTTTTTTTTTAATGCAAGTATAGGGATTTTGTCTAGACTATAGGTAATAAAAGAACTTGACCAGCCTGACACTGTTGTAGGTCACTGAAATAATGAGGGTGTGGGCAGTGGGCACAGGCAGCGGGCATGGAGAGGAGAAATGTGGAAGGCCGCACTTTGCTGTCGCTCACTCCATACTCCAAAGTGTGACATCTGGTTTTTCTCCACATTAGGCATGAATATTGTGTCTCCATTCATGGGAGTCAGAACTGTTTTACCACTTGAGCTGTATGACATAAGTCTGGGGAAGCACAGGGTTGAGTCAAGAATTGATTTCAACAGGATTTTTAGTGGGCAACTATATACTTCAGGTGGAGCTTTTAGTCTCTGAAATGCTGGCAGGCAGACTGCTTTAGATTTCAGAGGTTTTTTTTTTTTTCTTCCAGTCCTGGGGCTTGAACTCATGACCAGAGCACTTTTTGCTCAAGGCTAGTGCTCTGCCACTTGAGCCACAGCACCACTTCCGGCTTTTCTGTGTATATGGTACGAAGGAATCAGCCTAGTTTTTCAGGCATGTTAGGTGAGCACTCTACCACTAGGCCACACTCCCGGGCCTAGATTTCAGAGTTTTAAAAAAAGTTTTTGAATATTTGTATGCATGTCATAACATATTATTAGGACCCAAATTTAAACACAGATTGATTTGTTTCATATACAGCCTGTTAAATACCTTAAATGAATTTCCCACTGTGGTATTACATAGACTAAAAAGGTTTGGGGGGCCGGGAGTTTGGCCTAGTGGTAGAGTGCTTGCCTAACATGCACGAAGACCTGGGTTCAATTCTTTGGTACCACATGTGTAGAAAAAAGCCAGAAGTGATGCTGTGGCTCAAGTGGTAGAGCTCTAGCCTTGAGAAAGCCCAAGGACAGTGCTCAGGCCCTGGCAAAAAAAAAAAAAAAAAAAAATGGTTTTGGATTTGAGAACATTTCAGATTTTGGCTTGTAGGTTACAAATTCTTAGGTTACATGTGTGTCTCTGAGTGAGTATGTTTCGTATGCACACATGCATACATAGGTATAAATAGTACTGTGGTTTGATTTTTTAATAGACACAGAATTGTCTGCTCATGGGTATAGTATGATTGCCCAGTCCACGTGTGCAGTGTGTCATGGTCAAATCAGCTAACTGGCAGAGTCTTCACTGCACACATTGGTCATGTTTGCTCAACTGTGTTTATTAATGAAGTAGGGCTGAAGGCCTCACATGCTTCCTGGCCACTCTTTGCTTCCATTGCAGGTGTATTTTAACATTGATATTGATATTAGACTCATGAGCCTGGCGAGGTGGCTCACACCTGTAATCCTAACTACTCAGGAGGCTGAGACCTGAGTATTGCGGTTCAAAGCCAGCCCGGGCACTAAAGAAGTGAGACTCTTATCTCCAATTAATCAGTAGAAAATGGGAAATGGGGCTGGGGCTCAAGGGGCAGGATGGTAGCCTTGAGCTGATGAGCTCAGGGACAGCGCCCAGGCCCAGAGTTCAAGCCCCAGGACCCACCAAAACAAAAAAGCACTCATTGGAAATTAGATGTATACATTTTTAAAAATAGCATAAGAAATACTTGTTATAGACTAAAAAATGTATTTCTTCTAATGAAGAGTTGTTCCATAAGTATATATGTGATTTTAAATAAAGTAGGTATATGTATTTTTCTGGGGAAGGTCAGAATCTTAGGGAATGGCTGTTTTACTTTGCTCTTTAAAATTATGTAGGGTGAATCAGGGGCCGGTGACTCACACCTGTAATCGTACCTACTCAGGAGGCTGAGACCTGAGGATCGAGGTTCAAAGCCAGCCAGCATAGGAAAGTCCATGAGGCTCTTATCTCCAATTAACCACCAGAAAACTGGATGAGAATCTATAGCTTTTAAGCTCAGGAATAGCACCTAGGTCCTGAGTTCAAGTCTTACAACCAACAGAGAGAAAAGCGGGAAGGAGTTTTGTAGATCTCTCAGATTCACATGCTTCGAGGGGAACATTGAAGCCTCATGTAATTGTTGTAACTGAGAAAGTGAGCTTTCAAGAATGGCTTGTCAGGCACCCCTTGTGGTGGGGAAGGAGTGGGCGTGGCTGTGTGCCTTGCGCCTCTCCTGGCAGCCTGTGGCCTGTGGACCCGTGTGCTTACTGCACCGTTTAGGTCTAAGCAGCACTGTCCTTAGGTCTGAGACAAGAAAGTGACTTAGAAAGCAGTGTCCTCCTTACCCCAGATGAGGGGCAGCAGAGCCTACAGTCTCTCCAGTGCATATTGTACCCTCTAGACGAGAGGTAAGACTCCTGTGCTGACAGCCAGAGTGTGTTTCCGTCTGTAACAGGATTGTGGGTTGATTTTGTTGTTCTTGGTCCTTTTTGTAGTTTTAGCACTGCTGGGGTTTGAATTCCTGTCCTTGGGTGGTGTTCTACCACAGAAGCCATCCCTCCCCGCCCCTTTTTACTTCAGTTTATATTCATGTTTGCCTGGGGCCGCCTTGAACTTTAATCTTCCATGTAGCTGAGTTGGGATTATAGGCATGTACTACCATGCTTGATTTTTCCTTTCGTATTTTATATATTTATATTTATTTATTATTTTTTTTTTTTGTGGGTCATGGGGCTTGGACTCTAGGCCTAGGCGCTCTCCCTGAGCTCTTCAGCTCAAGGCTACCACCCTTACCCCCTGAGCCACAGCGCCACTTCTGGTTTTCTAGTGGTTAATTGGAGATAAGAGTCTCATGGTCTTTAGTGCCCAGGGTGACTTTGAACCTTGATCTTTAGTTCTCAGCCTCCTGAGTCACTAGGGTTACAGTTGTGAGCCACCACACCCGGCTTCGTTTTTATTTTTATTTTTTTGTTGTGTGTACAGGCTCATCCCCATACTGGAGTTTGAAGTCAAGGAGCTTTTTACTTGCTAGACAGGTACTCAGTGCTTGAGTCACACCTTTAAGCCCTTAACATTTATTTATTTCGCTATACTGTGGTTTGAACACCAACCTTTTATTAATTAGGCAGGACTCCACTGCTTGGGCCATGTCAAATTCCTCTCCTACCTTTAGCTATTTTTCAGATAGGTTCTTACATTCTCTGGCCTTAGACTTCATTCCTCCTATCTGTGTCTTTCCGTATAGCAGAGGTTACAGCTATGTACCACCATGTACCTTGTTATTGGTTGTGATGGTGTTGCACTTGTTGCCTCTGGCTCAAGACATCGTGCCTTCTCTTTCTTTGCATGTTACATAGGGGGACTGTAGGGGTGAGCCATTGAATTAGAAGCTTGCTAACTTTTTTTTGTCTTGGCTGGCCTTGAACATTGATCCTCTCATTTCTGCCTCCTATGTAGCTGGTATTACAGGCATTGACCAACTATGTCAGCCCTCCAAATTATGTTTGTATAACTTGAAATCAATTTTGTGTTAGGTTTTTGGCTCTTCTCCAAGGAAGAACATGCAGATAACTGTTCTCACATGCCGACATGTCACCGACTATAAAACCTCAGAATCTACTGGCAGCCTGCCTTCTCCTTTCTTGAGAGCCCTAAAAACACAGCACTTCAAAGACCCTGCTTGTTGCTCACTGCTGGAACAGCCAAATATTGCACATGACCTTCCTGCAGCAGGTGGGATCTAGTTTTGTACTTCACATTGTGGCTCGCTGCCCATTGACGGCTGTCACTGTCCCTGGCCGGCTCTTCTGGAAGCCACGGTTCGGTGTGTTGGCACTGTCACCCATGTATGGCTGCTCATCCTCTGTGTCTGTCGTACAAAATAATTTGGTTTGGATTTTTGAATTTTCTGGAGCAAGGTATCTGACAAAAGCAGTTGGGATCTCCTGACTGCTTCATCCTTGCTGCTGCTTTTTGCTCTGTGGTAACTCAAAGTGCAAGCCAGTGATAGATCTAAAATTGCTGGTGTATGAAAGTTAATGTATCAAAATAGAAAGTTTGGATATTGAGACTTGATAATTGCTTTAATATTTTTTTGAAGAGTTTAGTATTTTTTTATTGTCACTGATTATATAATGCCATGTCAGAAATAGATAACCAGTTATTTTCAGTAGTTTATGTTTTTAATATACAATTATTTGCTGTTTGTATTGTTTGGAGGTAAAAAGTTTTTGTTTGTTTTTTGAGACAGATTCCTGTGTGTTGCTGAGGCTGGCCTGAAGCTTACAGTGTAGCCAAGCTGACCTTGAACCTCCATGCTCTAATCTGAAGCTTGCAGTGTAGCCAGACTGACCTTGATGCTCTAGTCTTAGCTTACAGTATAGCCAGGCTGACCTTGAACCTTGATGCTCTAATCTTAGCTTCCTGAGTGCTGAGATCATAGGTGTGTTCACACGCCTGCACCAAAATGGTGTTGTTTTTTGGTTTTTTCTTATTCCTTTTTATGTTAAGTTTATTGGAATAAGAAGTGACTATATACTCTATGTTATTTGTGTGGAATTTATGTTGTCTACTGTAGGTGGTAAAATTTTGCTCTTATAATTATCAGTATATTCAGGAAATGCAAAATAAGTATTTGCAGTAGCTTATTAGGAAAATAAGTTTGTTTTGAAAGAAGATGTTCATTATAATTAGTTTAACATGGCAGTAGATGCCTTGAGTAAAAGAGGCCACAGAAATGTAATTTTAAAGTAGCCTATACTACTTAAAGTATTTAATTTAAAAGTCATGCCCTAATGGCTTCTTGGCCCTTTGGCTAAGATCAAGGGTCGTATCTGTTCTTCTCTGAGGACATGCACTAGCAGACTGCGGTGACCTTTTCTTTGTGTGTTCTAGTGCTGAGTTACTGTCAAGTGTGGAAAATCCCTGGGATTCTGTACTTGTGTTACACGGATGTGATGAAACTAGACATTGTTACAGTTGAAGCTTTCAAGCCCATACTGTCTTCCATGAGCTTCAAAGAACTGGCTACGGTATGGTTTTAATTCACTTGAATTAACAGTGGAGTTGTTAGAAGTTGTTAAGTTGCTGTAGGACAACTTAAATGTGGGACTTCATCCTGCTAAAAGCCCATATTCCAGTGTGGCAGCTTCTGATGTGGCACTGGCATCTCATAGCTTATCCCGTCTCTTCTGGATGTGCTTGTGTTTTTATTTTTATTTTTTATTTTTTCCTTGTCCTGGAGCTTGAATTTTGGGCTTGGGCACTGTCCCTGCTCTCCTTTTTGCTCTACCACTTGATTTTTTGTTTGTTTGTATGCCAGTCATGGGGCTTTAGCTCAGGGCCTGAACACTGTCTGAGGGCTTTCTCAAGGTTAGAACTCCACGTTTTGAGACACAGCCCCGCCCCACTTCCAGCTTTTTTTCTATGTATGTGGTACCAGGCCTCACGCACGCTAGGCAAGCACTCTGCCACTAGGCCAAACCCCCAGCCCCTTGGTCTACCACTTGAGCCCCAGTGCCACTTCCAGCTTGTCCTGATTAATTGAAGAGTCTCATGGACTTTTCTTGCCATGGCTGGCTTTGAGCTGTGATCCTCAGATCTCAGCCTCCAGAGTAGCTAGGATTGCAGGTATGAGCCACCAGCGCTCCACTCACTTTTGTGTACTTGTCACGAATGTTTTCGTGCATACTTTTAAGGTAATGTTTGTGTCAGGAGAGATGGTTCTGTAGAGGGCTAGTTCTATTTTTGTTATTTGCTTTTTTTTTTCTTTTTAATTTCTTTTCATTTATTTTTTGCCAGTCCTGGGGCTTGAACTCAGGGCCTGAGCACTGTCTTTGGGCTTTTTCCTCAAGGCTAGGGCTCTGCCACTTGAGCCACAGCACCACTTCCTGCTTTTCTATATATGTAGTACCAAGGAATCAAACCCAGGTCTTCAAGCGTGCTAGGCAAGCACTCTACCTCTAGGCTGAACTCCCGGCCTGCTTTTTTTCTTCTTAAAAGCTTACCTTAGTTAAACAGAGATTTTATTGCTTATCTCTACATGTTTGTAATAGGTTTTAGTCAGTCTCACTTTTATTCTTGCCCTCCCCAAGTCAGTTTCCCCAGGTTTCATTGTACTTTCATAGTTGCAAATCTATTTCATCCATGTTCAAATAGCCCAAACTCTGTGGCAGATTCTACTTGTGTGTGTCTGTTTTGTTTGGGGACATAGTTTGATTATGTGGCCTAACCCAGGCTGGCCTTGAATTCATGAGGTAGCTCTGGCTTGCCTCCCAGCTTTCCATCCCCCTGTGTGCCTAGTGAGTGCTGGGGTGACAGGTGCCCTACTTAGCCTGGCTAAGCACTGTTTTTCTTGGTGATCAGATGCAGTCAGCCTGACTTAGTGCATTGTTTCTGATTAAAGTGGGTTTTTGATCAGTTGCTATCAAGTTGTCTTGAGCCCCTGCTGTGGTCACCCCGAGAGCTAAGTGGTTCCACAGCCAAAGCGGGTGCCAGTGAGATGCTTAGTATCCTGGAAAACGCAAAATGTGGGGTCCTGGGATGGAGTAGCCAGCCGTTCAGCAGGTGCAGGGTTTAGTGGGTGTTGAGGCTGCAGTGGCGGCCAGGGAGCAGGGCAGGGCAAGCAGGAGACATCGGGAGGGATGGGAGGTGTGGGAAGTCCGCTGGGTCCCCTTGAATGAGGAGGGGAAAGGTGCTTTGCTGCTGGATACAATGCCTCATAGTTTGCAGCAGTGTGAAAGAGCACGTGCTGCCTCCAAGCAAAATCTTCACATCTTTGTCTTTCCTTCCAGGCTGTGCCTCGAAGCTCAGAGGTGCTGAAGAAACTGGCTTCAAGCGAGACTCAGAGTAACATTTACACGTGACCTCAGAGCACTGTCTGCGCCGTCCAGTGCTTCAAGGGCAACAGCCAGAACTGTTTTTTTGTGTTATGGGGTGGGGGGAGGCCTATATTTTGAGGGTGATAAAAAAAAAACAAAATAAAACGTCATTTTTATTCCTTTATGATGATGCTCACTGCCCTAGTAAGACACGCATTCTTCTTCCATCCACTAGGTGGGAGCGTTGCCTTGAGTTTCTGAAGGTGATAAAATTCTGAGACGCTTGGGCCATCCAAAGGTGGCATAAAGTGGCCCAGTATAGTTGACAAAAATGCCTAGAAATGTCTGACATTGGGGATGCTCTCCTACCTGAGCCACACCTCCCGCCCTATGGACTCAACATTGTGTTTTCAGATAAGATCATAGTGACTCTATGCCTGTGTTGGCTCTGAATGGCACTCCGTCTCCAGCTCCTTAGTGGATAACCGGTGTGAGACAGCGCAGCTGACCTAAATGTTAGTGGTTTTGTTGTTGCTATTCCTTTGGTTGCACTGATGTTTGAATTCAAAGTTCCCGGAGGCTTGCTAGGCAGGTGCTCTACTGTTAGTGATTTGTTTCTTGGTTTGGTTTGGTAGTACTAAAGTGTGAATTCAAAGCTCCAGGTGGCTTGCTGGTGGCTTGCTACACCGGCGCTCCACTGTGTGACCATGCCTCAAGCCTTAGTGGAAGATGGGAAAGTTCCAGCATAGTTTGAGATCCAGATAGTTTTTGTTTGTTTTGTTCTGTAGATGAAAATGTGTAAGGAAACAGAGTCATATATGATCACAAGGAAGCAAAAGAAATACGTGCCTGCCTGGTGGCTCGCCTTTCCTAGCTCGGTGAGGTACTGCGTGGAGCATTCCTAGCTCTGTTGAGTCTTGTGTCAGCACTGGGTCTGGGACTTGTGCTGTGAGACCTAGGTAGCACACAACTTCAAATCACAGCTGACTGCATCGTGAAGATTCATTTAAAAATGATACAGCTGAAAAAAAAATGATTCTGGTCTCCCGTTTTTTTTTGTTTTTTGGTTGTAGGGTTTGAACTCTGGGCCTGGGACTCTGTCCCTGAGCTCTTTAGCTCAAGGCTACTACCCCACCCCTTGAGCCACAATGCCCTTTCAGTTTGCTAGTGGTTAATAGGAGATAAGAGTCTCACATGCTTTAGTTTCAAGGCTGGCTTTGAATCATCATCCTCAGATCTCAGCCTCCTGAGTAGTTAGAGTTACAAGCATGAGCCACTGCACCCAGCCCATTTTCATTATTGAATCGTCCATCTGATTGCTGAAGCCACTTACATTTTCTAGATTCAGTTGATGGACTGTGCTTGGCGTTGGTTTTTGGGAGGCTAAGGATGTACTGTTTTCTAACTCCTTGGTTTCCCCAGCATATCAAATTTTGGATGTCCTGTGCATGGTGCATTTGTGCAAATACCTGATGGTACAAATGGAAGGATTTCCTTCATTTCAGAGCAGTTTTTGTCCGTTCAGAAGTATGTGTGCGGAGTCATGCAGTAACCTCCTGAGTCCCGGAACCTGGTTCTAGCCTGAGCCCATGCCTTGTCTGTATGGTTAGTGTGGTGTGTGAGTTAGTTTGCTATCATTGTTACAAATACCTGAGATAATTAACTTGTGAAGACAAAAGGTTTATTTTCTCATGATTTTTGACATTCCAGTCCAGCCCTGTTGACAGTGTTGATTTGGGCCTGGGCAGCCCAGAACTTGGTATGGGAAATGTGTGGTTGAGCAAAGCCAGGAGCCTCAGGGCTTGAAGCAGAAGAGGAGATGAGGAAGAGACTGAAGTCCCACAGTCCACTCTAAGAGTGATAAAGCGTTTCACATGGCATTCCATCCCTCCCAACAGTAGCACACTATGGACCAAACCTTTAACATAGGCCTTTCTGGGACATGTAAGATCCAAATTGTAACTGGACATCTCTAATCCTAGCTACTCAGGAGGCTGAGATCTGAAGATCACAATTTGAAGCCATCCTGGGCAGAAAAGTCCCTATGGGACTCTTATCTCCAATTAACCACTCAGAAACCAGAAGTGGAGCTGTAACTTAAAGTGGTAGAGTGCTAGCCTTGAGCAAAAGAGCTTAGGGACAATGCGTAGGCCCTGAGTTCATGCTCCACCACTGACACACACACACACACACACACACACAGATACAAACATACTGTCCACAGGACTCTTAACTAGCAGAATACTGGCTAGAAGCATGGTCAAGTGGTAGGGTGCCAACCAGCAGGCAGAGCAAACTGAGGAAGCAGTGAGGCCCTGAGTTCAAACCCAAGTACTGAAAACAAAACCAATAGGTAATGGGAGGAATAAATCCCTTTACAGCTCAGCTCAGCCCTACCAGGCCTGGCGTGGCAGCCAGTGCCTGCACACTCCTGAGTTCCTGTTTGCTCATGGGAAACAGATGACCTTGGAGATGACCTTGGAGGTGCCACTAACTGGGAGTCAGGAAGATCGAGTCGATGTGCAAGGCCTTAGTTAAACCCCCATCCTGGCTTGCTGCACTGGGCTGGCTGTGAGTTCGTGGGTCACAAGTGACACATGGGATCCCCTGACAGCAGGCACACTGTTAAGTCCACACAGGGGAGTTTTGGAAGAATCGAGGCATGTAAATCAATATCCAAATCCCAGAACTGGCAAAAATAAGAAGAAAAGAGAACTCAAAGTCCAGGTATGTCACTTTGCTTCTTTAAAAAAAATTTAGAGATAAAATCATAAGCACCTGCCCCTTCTCACATCTTGCCACCTATAGGTGTGTTTGGTCCTTTATGCCTGTGTCAGGATGAACCAGAGAGGAGAAATGACACTTGTTAAAAGCTTGTGAGGTACGAGGCAGTGTGTCTTGAAAGCTTAAATTTATCATTTGAAGTTGTGAGGGAGGTAAAACAGTCTCTCTCCACATAGGATCCCTGCAGATTTCCTGTCCTGACATGAGAAGGGTCAGCACTAGGAAGCACAGATTTTTCTTTTTCAATGGGAACTTTGAAGTTTCCCCTTTGTACATATATACCAGGCAGAACAGAGAGGCAGTGGTGACAAAGTAACAGAAAACGGGGTATGTATGTATAGGTGGACCCAGAGGCGTATGTGTTAAGGCAGGTTACCAGCCAGTGGCACTGTTGGGAGGTGGTGGACCTTTTGGAGGTGGGGCCTAGTGGGAGGAAGTCAGATCATTGGAGCGTGACTTTGGATGCTGGGGTCCTGGCCCCTTCCTGTTTCTTCTTTCTTCCTGGTGACCATGAAGTGAGTGGCTTTCTTCTGTGTGTACCTTGTCACAGGCCTAGAAGTTACAGGCCAAATGACCATGAAGCCCTTGAAACAGTGTCCAGAGTAATAAACCTTTTCACCTTGTAAATTGTTTGTTACAGTAACAAAACCAATCAACACAGTCTACTTGAAGGAAAGGGTTATTTTAACAGGATCTGTTTGCACAGAGTTCCATTGGCTTTGGCCAAGTCTCTCATGTTGAGAGACTTTTTCCCTGGTACAGAGAGAGAAACTTCCACAGTGCAATCTTTTCCCTGCTTTTAGGAGGAAAAGTGATGAGTGGATAAGACAGGAAAAGGAGTGTCTCTGTGTATCTGATGTGTGTGTGTGTGTGTGTGTGTGTGTGTGTGTGTGTCTGAGCTCTTTTTGCCCAAGGCTAGTACTCTACCCTTTGAGTCACAACTCCATTTCCACTTCCCTTGTGGTTTATTGGAGATAAGAGTTGCATAGATTTTTTTTTTCCCCAGGCTGGCTTTGAACCGCAATCCTCAGATCGCCGTCTCCTGAGTGGCTAGGATTGCAGATGTGAGCTATTAGCGCCCAGCCTTCTGTATGTATTTTAAGGATCAGAATAATCCCAATGCCAGAGCAGCCAGCTGAGGGAGATTATATTATACCTTCAGTGTCATTCTTGGGACCATTGTAGAAATGAGGCTGATTTTTCACAAAAGGGCACCAAGGCTCATGGATGTTACGTACAGCACTGTTATTCTGCCAGCAAGGAGCTCAAGGGAAGGTGAGGGGACTGGACTGGCTAAAGCCATCCTCATGTCAGCTTGGGGGTCACCTGTGCACATGGAGTCTGGCCTGACTGTGGTTTTCAAAGCTGGACACCTTGGAAGCTCCGGGAGCTCTGGAGACTTGGTATAGCTTAAGGGGCAGGGAAATAGCCCCAGAGCATGGGTCCCCTGCCTCAGCACAGAGTGGGCCAGGCTTGACATTACTGATCTGGGATGACCGACCTGGAGCCCTGATCACAGATTCTACAGGCTCCTTGGTCTTTGCTCCATCTGTGGCTTGCCGGACACACATTCCCCCTGTCTGGATTCAGAAGTCTGTCTAGAACCTGATCTTTTCAGTGCCAACTTCCACTCTGGGCAGGAAGCTCAATGGAGCAAGGCTTGAGGCTAGGAAAGGGAATTTGAGGCCCCTGAATTGGCTCAGCTGCAGGTTGAACTCTGGCTGTTGGCAGATGTTTCCTGAAGAGTACAGTCAGACCGCTGGTGGTAAAGCTAGGCGTTAGGCAGCTGGTCTCCAGGGAGGCAATTCCAACAGAGCCCCCAGAGGCCCAGCTTAGAGTTTCTGGAGAGCCAGGGTGTGGCCCCATGGTGCACTGTATCCACCCACCGAATGGGGTTAAACTCCAGGGGCCTCGCCTGTTGGGCCTGGCTGCTAAGCCTGGTGGCTGTCAGGATGTGTCAGTCTCCAAGCCAAGCAACTCCTTACCTGAGGTGGGCACTCAGGCTGCTTTCTTGGCTCACCCAGAGAGGTGGAGTTTCAGAATGTCTCCAGCTCAGGAAACCAGGGGCCTGGGCAGCGGCCCCACCATGAGCAGACAGCCTGGCCCGCCCTGTCTGCAGCCTCAGCCCCAATTCCCCTGCCAGGGCTGGTCGTGACTGGATATGGGCCATGCAGGCACGCGCCCCAGGGGTTCTCAGGCCACATGGAGCCATGGTTGTGTCTGAGTTCCTATGGTCAGCTTTGCAAAATCTGGGCATCTCCACGAGGTCAAATGTAGGGTCTGGGTGTACAAGCAAGCCACCTGTGGCCTGCTTCTCGGGTCACCACGTGGCCATCACATAGCTGCCGATGGCTGTGCAGGCCTCGAGCTCAGGGCGCCTCCTTCAACCATCACAGTGCAATAGTGAAGTCCATGAGCAACTCGGCCATCTGCCCAATTTCTTACTATTAAATGTGAGGTGATTCACGTAGTTATGCAGATATTTATTGTGAAACTGGTATTAAACACAACTGATGCCAGAGTAGCCTCTCCCAGATTTCTTTCAAAGGAAACATAGCAGTGTAAATCTGAATGCTCATCATTGCCTTAGCTGGCAAAGAGGTCCTGGAAGGTGTGTGTGTGTGTGTGTGTGTGTGTGTGTGTGTGTGTGTGTGTGTGTGTGTGGTGGGGTGCATAATATTCAACTGCAGTTTCTCAGAAGTATTTGAATTTGTAAGAGGTAAGTCATTTTAAGGTAAAAAAATTTTAAAAAAATGAGGTATAACCACAACAATATTTCTATGTATGTGTGCGTGCGTGCGTGTGTGTGTGTGTGTGTGTGCACTTGTGGGTGCCTGCATTTGTGTGCACATAGTGCACATACTAGTTCTGGAACTTGAACTCAGGACCTGAGCTTTTCTGTTCGAGGCTAGTACTCTATCACCTGGGCCACAGCCCCACCTCTGGCTTTTCTGGTTAGTTAGAGATGAAAGTCCTATGTGATTTCCGGCTTGGATTGGCTTTGAACTGCAGTTCTCAGAGCTCAACCTCCTGAGTAGCTAGGATTACAGGCATGAGCCACAGGAACCTGAAAGTTTTGTCTACAACCTGCAGGGTGTGTGGGGCAGACCCCGAGGCTCTTGGTCCAGCCAGGAGGGACGGAAGGTTGTCCAAAGCTTTGCCCTTGTCACAACCTTTCCGAATTCCCATGCCCAGGCTCTCACCCTATGACTAGAGTTGAAATCGAGCCTGGAAAGGGCTGACTAATGCCCAGCAAGCAAAGACACAAGAAAACAGGGAGTAGGCTCTACCTGCAAGCCAAGGGGAGAGGCCTCTCCAGAAATGGACCTCTGCTCGGATTGACCTTCAACTCCCAGTCTCCACAGGGTCATTTTTGGAGTTAGGCTTCCCAGTGTGTGGTGTGTGGTGGTTACTGTCAGATGCCCAAGCTGGCCTTCTGAAGGGCAGCCTAGTTTCCCCTTAGCCTGCTCCTTTTCCAGTTGGACCCAGGCACAGCGAGGCACAGGTATATGAGAGGCATTTATACATTGGCAACCTTGTCCACTCAGGAAGAAGCAAGCTGAGTCAACCATTGGGAAACTCCAGGCATTTTGTTCAATGGCTGAGGAAAGAGAAGATTCTCATCCTTAGATGCAGGGGTGGAAGCTGGGAGCCCAGGACTGTGAGACAGGCATTTCTCTGCCTCAGGGTTAGAGATGGGGACCCCAGCTAAGACGGATGCCTGGCACCTCTGAGCTGTAGCCTTGAAAACAGGCATGGCTGCCTGAGGTCATGGGACTTCCCAGTGACTTCACCACAGATAGCTTTCATTTTCCCCGTCCCCTGCCACCCAACGCGTCCTCACAGAAACTGCCTGCTGCCAGCCAATTTCCCCCAGGGCAGAGGATGAAGCTGACTTCCGCCACACCACCGCTGTGTTCTGCGCAGGGTAGACCTGAGGCTGCCACTCCTGGCATTGAGGTGTGGGTTTCCTGCTGCAGAAAATGAGTACATGCTAAAAGACAGCCATCTCAAGCCGTTGGAGAAAGGACCACAGGCAAGGCAACCACTGGAGAGGAATTTACTCATGGAAATGGCTTTTGCCGTGGCTCAAAATCAAGGGTTTGTGGTCTTGCCTGGAGGCCTCTTAAGGTACTTGATGCAAAAAGATGCGTAGCTGTGGTTTTCATCCTGGTCCACCGTCAGAGCCTGTTGGAAGCCTCTGTATCTTTGTGCTGATGTGGGGACTCTTCCATCCCTCAGGCAGGGCATGGCCACCAGAAAGATAAGGGGCTGTGAATGGCCTACCACTATTCTCCGAGGAGGAGAGAGAGTGAGCTGGAGATAATTGAGTAAATTGTTGATTATGCCTGAGTGAACTTCCACGTAAGCACTTCCAATGTGAGGCGTGGAGGACTGGTGGGGGGGGTGACACATGGAGGAGCTGGAGACCGGTGTACCCTGAAAGGGCTTGTAGCTCTGCTCCCTCCTTCTCCCTCTTCCTTCATTCTCACTCCCAGCCATTCCACGGGTTCATTCTGTCTCTCAGCCCTGGGACCCCACGCCCATCTCACCAGCACTGTAATCTCACCATGCTGTCACAGCAGAGGGATCTGCTATTCTGCTTTGCGTCTGCAATGATGTTTTGGTCTCACCTATGCGCTACCTTCCCTGTTGCAGGGCTCCTGGTCAGGAAAGTGGGGCTTCCCATCATGCCATAGCTGTAGAGCAACCTGTGCCTCCCAACATGCCCTGCGGGGCTGCACGTCCAGCCTCACGACCAGACACCTAGAAAGGTCAGTGCCACAAGTTGTGAATATTTGGAAATCAATAAGTTCAAGCACTGGCCTTGTACTGGGGTTGAACTCTGGACACCCCTTTCACCTAGGCCCCAAGTCCTTTTACTTTATTTATTTATTTTGCCAGTTCTGGGCTTGAGCTCAGGGCCTGAGCACTGTCCTTGGACTTTTCTCAAGGCTAGAGCTCTACCACTTGAGCCTCAGCACCACTTCTGGCTTTTTTCTATGTATGTGGTACTGAGGAATTGAACCCGGGTCTTTGTGCATGCTAGGCAAGCATTCTACCACTAGGCCAGACTCCTGGCTCCTAGTTTATTTATTTATTTTTTTAGGTAGGCTGTCAGGCTAATGCCAGAGCAGGCCTTGAACTGAGATCCTCCTACCTCTGTCTTGCGTAGCTGTGATTACAGGTGTGAGGCACCTGGAGGAATGGGTTTCAAGGGCACTTCCAGGTGGTGGATGCGGCTCTTCTGTCTTTCCCAGGACCAGCTCGTGGCTGTGGCTGTGAAGGTCTGCATGCCTCCCACCAACCTGCGCCTGCCAGGACCTAGCCCACCCCAGCCAGCACTAGATCCAGGCTGACAAGTGACCTCTTCAGGATGGCATCCCTGAGTCCCCATCCACTCACTCTCCTCTGCTTGCTGCCCATGTCTGGCCCCCAGAGGGCATGTGCAGGCTTCAGGGAGCCATGATGTCATCATCGACATATGAGAGTGGAGGAGGCTCACCGGGAAAGAATCACCAGTGTCTCCTTTCCATCTCAGAACAGCGGTCTGTGAGCTCTGGTGGCCATTAGAATCATCCCAGGAGCTTTCAAGCAGTGCCCCGTCCTGTAGCATACGGTTTCAGCGTTGGATGCAGTGTTGTCTCAAAGCCAACACGTGGCAAGTTCCAGAGCTGGCAGGAACTTGTCTGACATTGCCTCATCCTGGGGACCCAGGTGGGCCTGGTGGCCCAGCAGCTGTGTGGGCACGCCGTCCTGGTCAGCCATGGCCACTGCCACGAGCTTCCCTTGGGGGTCTTGGGGAAGTCCAGGTCTACATTTTGCTTCTTGAGTGGGCTGTGCTTCTGTGCTCCCGAGGGCAGCGGCCCTGGCTTAGGGTCTCCAGCCTGACACGGGTCCTCAGTAGCAGTGAGCCTGTGGACATGAAGGCACTGTGGGGAGGAAGAGTGGAAGTAACTTGCAGAATTTCCTTTTTCTTTTCCTTTCTGTTAGTTGTGGGGCTTGAACTCAGGCCCTAGGGCCACTCCTCTTCTTTTGCTTCAGGCTAGCTAGCTCTCTACCACTTTGAACCATAGCTCCACTTCTGGTTTTTGAGTGGTTAATTGAAGGTAAGAGTCTCAAGAGGACTTATCTGCCCAGGTCGGCTTTGAACCTCAATCCTCAGATCTCAGCCTCCTGAGCATCGAGGATTACAGACCTGAGCCACCAGGCCCGGCTCCACGGGGTTTCTGTAGAATCACGGGAGGCTCTCTGAGTGCCAGCCTCTTGTTACTGTAAAAACCCAACAGGTGCGTTGTGTGGCTGGAGGGAATTTCCTCAAATTCCCTTGAACGTGACGGTCCCCTGCCTTGTGAGGAATGGTATAAAATGGGGATTGACTGAAACTCTTCACCTCCATGGCTCACTTTTTCTCAAGAGTTATTAACTGTGAACTCCTTGATGACAGTGTCTTAAATAAATCTCTCCTCACTTGGAAGTGGCGTGTCAAAGGCACATTCCCTTCTGGCACACCAGAGTGTTAAAGGAGTGCAAACCAGGCAAGTGGTCTGTTACCTTGGAATGACTGGCCACCAGGGGGCAGTCGGGCTCTACAAAGTGTGCTGTGTCCCTAAGTCCCCTAAAGCTCTGGGTTCATTTTTTAGGAAGACCTGTGAACAATTAAAAACCACACCAGAGAAATCTGTATGCAAACATGTGCGCATGAGAACTTTTGAAATGTCTGCTGGCAGTATTTTTAAATGCAATTTTATTGTTATTACGGTGTACAGAGAGGTCATCATTTCATAAGCTGGGTAATGAGTACATTTCTTTTTCTGGACCATGTCACCTCTTCCTTTGTTTTCTTCTAGTTTCCCCCTCTTATCTTTGCCCCCAAGTCATTTCCCACATACTATCTACTGAATAGCATGGTTTGTCTAAAATGTCTGTCATCTGTGGTTAAAAATACATCTTTAAGGGCCCACATCATATTGTAGATAAAGGATTCTGAAAGGGGCCGGGAGTTTGGCCTAGTGGTAGAGTGCTTGCCTAGCATTCACGAAGACCCGAGTTCGATTCCTCAGTACCACATACATAGAAAAAGCTGGAAGTGGTGCTGAGGCTCAAGTGGTAGAGCTCTAGCCTTGAAAAAAGTCCAAGGATAGTGCTCAGGCCCTGAGTTTAAGCCCACGACTGGCCAAAAAAAAATATATATATATATAGATATAGATATAGATATATCTATATGTATCTATATATATATCTTTAAGGCCTTTTCTCTCCCTGTATTTGTGAGGCTGCAATAAGTGATTCCTAGGTGGCTCTCTGGGAAGGCCTGGGTGGCCGTGTGAGGAGCACTGTTTAGCAACATCGGGAACAAATAGCTCTTCAGCCAGTCAGCAGCAAAGTAGTGTACATAAACAGACACGCTGGGGTGAGGGGAAGGTTGGAAGGTGCAGGAGGTGCGGCTGTGATCTCAGGAGTCACTTGGCGGTGGCTTTCTGTGCTGCCTGGGAGGGAAGGAGGATGGTCTCTCATGCAGTGCTGAAATGCCAAACAACATCCAG
The DNA here is from genome assembly GCF_031878675.1 of Megascapheus bottae. Taxonomy (NCBI): domain Eukaryota; kingdom Metazoa; phylum Chordata; class Mammalia; order Rodentia; family Geomyidae; genus Megascapheus; species Megascapheus bottae. The sequence continues at coordinate 101,572,309 of NC_143509.1, read as the reverse complement.
GACCTGGGAAGGGACACATAAATGTGACTTTACACAGATTGAAGCCTCTGTATGTTAAAAAACAACATAAGCAAATTTAAAAATCAACCACAAAATAACCATCCAATTAAAATATGAAGCCAGTCTTCAACCTAGCAATTTTCTCCCAAAAAGAAAAATATTTGCAACATACTGTGGTGGCAGTTGACAGCTCGCTGTCCTCTCGCATTAACTTCCTTTAACGGTGGTTCAGCTTCCTCGTCTCCTCCCCTTGGTGGGGGTGGCGCTTGTGACTCATGTCCAGCCAAGGGAGTTTGGCCACAGCAGCAAGATCCACTTGACTCTGTGCACACATCTCAAGCTTGTGCACAGGCATGTGCACGCATACCCACTCTCTTCATGCAACTGCACACACCTGTGATTGAGGCTCTACTCTATGGCTCTACAGGTGGAAGAGGAGAGGACGGTCTTGCATTGAGCTGGTCTTCCCTATGGCTCCATTGCCTGCCCCGTTTCTGTGTCCTCTGTTGGTAATTTTCACTGCGGTTTGAACCTGTTCCTTGCCATTCTGTAGCTGCACAGCAAGGATGTACAGAGACATGGACTGTGGAATGGATTTGGGTTTGCTGCTGTTTTGTCAAACCTGTGATTTGAACCCAGGGCCTCCAGCTCACAGGTGCTTCTACCTGAGTCACATCTCTAGCTGGCCCTTGCTTTTTGAGATTTTAAATTAGCGTTACATTAGTTGTGACACTTGCATACATGCAACAATATACCCCATCATTCTGACAGAGATGAGAATCAGTCTTTGTGTAAGTGATTCTTATTTAAAAAAAAAAAATCAATGATGGACCAGGAGTTTGGCCTAGTGGTAGAATGCTTGCCTAACATGCACAAAGACCTGGGTTTGATTCCTCTGTAGCACATACAAAGAAAAAGCCAGAAGTGGTGCTGTGGCTCAAGTGGTAGAGCTCTAGCCTTGAGAAAGCCCAAAGACAGTGCCCAGGCCCTGAGTTCAAGCCCCAGGATTGACAAAAAAAATCAATTGATTTTTAAAATTAGCTTGTATGAATGGGGGGATTTAATTGATTCATCTCCACACATTTACACTGCATTTCAATCACTCTCCTTATTCTAATACACTTCCTCTCCCCATCTTGCCTTACTGTAGTTTAGATTTTCATTTCCTTTGTGGCTAAGGATGTTGATATTTTCATGTGTTTATTAGCTACTTGCATTTCTTCTTTTGAGAACTGGCTGTTCAATTCACTTGCCCATTTACTAATGGATTATTTGTTCTTTTTAAATTATTCTGAGCATTTTATATGTTCTGGACATGAATCCATTGTCTGTTGAATAGCTGGTGAAGAATTTTTTCTCCCATTGCGTGGGTTGTCTCTTATTCGGATAATTGTTTCTTTTGCTGTGCAAAACGTTTTTAATGTGATGTAGTCCAGTCTATCAATTCTTGCACCTATTTTCTGGGCAGTTAGAGTTCTATTCAGAAAGTAAATTACCTATGGCCATATCTTCTAGAGTTGCCCCTGTGTTTTTCTGTAGTAGTTTCCAAGTTTCTAATGTTACATTTCGATCTTGGATCCACTTGAAGCTCACTTTTTTTGTACAGGGTGAAGGAGAAGGCTTCATTTCAGGACCTTGTATGCAGACATCTGGTTTTCCTCGGATCATTTGTTCAAGAGGCTGCTTGTTGAGATGGCTGTGGCAGTGTGGTTTTGTTCCTGGATCTTCTAGTCACTTTCATCGATCTTTGTATATCTTTTTATGCCAGCACCATCCTGTTTTTGTTTTACTGGGGCTATGTAGTATAATTGGAAGTTTGGTATTGTGATATCTCCCACATTGCTCTTTTTTACAATGTAGGGTCTTCTTGCCATTTAGGGTCTTGAGTGTCTTCTATGTGAATTTTGCGATAGATTTTTTTTTTCTGTGAAGAATGATATTGGGTCTTGGATGGGTGTTGCATTTAACCTGTAGGTTGCTTTTGATAGTAAGGCCATTTTCATGATATTGATTCTGTATTCCATGAGCAATGAATGTTCTTTCACCTTCTAGTGCCTTCTTCCAGTTTTTTTTTTTTTTTTTTAAGATTGTATGGTTTGTCTTCTAGTGGCCTTTCATATCCTTGGTTAAATTTACACCCAGATATTTTATTTTTTCAAGACTATTGTAAAACTAGAATTATTTTCCTCACATCTCTCTCAGTATGTTTATTATTGGGATATGGAAGAACATTTGATTTTGAAGTGTTTGTGTTATATCCTGCTGTTTCTGAAGATGTTTATCAGATCTAAAAGTGTTTTTGTTTTGTTTTGCTTTGCTTTGCTTTTTGGTTAAATGTTTAAGGCCTTTTAGATACGGGAACCATGTTTTGATGTCTTCCTTTCCTTTTGTGAAGCTCTTGTATTTCTTACTTTATTTCTCTGCACTATATTAAGCAAGAATAGGGAAAGTGTGTGCCCTGCCTGGTCTCATTCCTGATGGTAGAGGAAATGATCTCAGTTATTTTCCTCCTGGTGGGATCCTCCGCCTTTCTTGCTGGCAGGTGCATGCCACCATTCCCAGCCTTTGTTAGTTGAAATTGGGGACTCATGAACATTTTGTCCAATCTGGCTTTGAACCAAGAGCCTCCAAATTTCAACCTCCTAGTAACTAAGATTACCGGTGTGACTGGCTCGTCGTCCTGGTCGTCAACGCATCTGGCCACCCAGGAGATCCGAGGGAGATGTTTGATGGAGTCGGTGTTGTTTTCGTGCTGTGAACACAGCATTCATTTTGCAGCCTGAGGATGAGGAGCCACTTGTACTGCAGAGTCCTGTTTGGGAAGTACATATCCTGGGTCTGTACCTGCCGTGATACCGTCCCTCCCCCCATCATTGCATCTGCTCAAAGTCAATCACCAACCCCTCCGCCCCCGAAATGGTGCCCCAGATGCCAGTCAAGCACCGTGATTCCCAGCGGGAGGGGGGGGCCTTTGAAGGGTCCCTGCCATCACAGCTCACAGAGAGGCAGTTATGCCCTCCCAAGCTCCTGGCATGTCAGCGTGGGGTTAGAACGTTTCCATTATCGTTAGTGTGGTGATGTTGTTTGCGTAGACAGTTGTCACCTGGCTTGAGTACTTTGTAGTTCAGCCTTCCTGGCCAGCGGATGTGGTCACGTGACCCCTGCTAATCCTGGATTATGAACACAGAGATGTGAGTCCTTCTAGGTCAGGGGTCGTCAAGAGATGGGGTGTCGATGGCCCTCGCTGTGTCCCTCACTGCAGCCGGGGCCGGGAGCTGCAAGTGACACAGCATTGCCCTTGCCAGTGAGGACAGCTTAGGCCCTGGAAGAGAAATGAGATGGGTGGGGCTGAGGCATTGTCCAGACTCACTCACTGTGCCCACAACTCAGTATTTTAGACTGGGTGATTTATGAAGAATGAAAATTATCAGAACTCCGTGGGCGCCGTATGGAGAGATGGAGCAAGCTCTCCAGAACAGCTCCTGTGCCAGCCTGCAGGCCGGTACCCCACAAGGAGCTGGATCCGTTAAACATGGCAGAACTCTAATCACCTGGCCACCACCTGACCCCATCTCAGTAGGACCGCATTGCAGATTGAGTTTCCAGTATAGGAACTTGGGGGGATGAATCCAAGCCAGGCTGGGAGGACAGCCGACCACGTGCGGCTGGGAGAGCCAGGAAACAAGCAGTCCTGCCATTAACACTTTGCTCTTGGTTGTTGTTGAGGTTTCCTAGTATAGCAACCAGCTTAGGTGATTTCCATAAGAAGTAAAGCACATAAGTCAGAAAGGAAATAAAAGACTAGTACTAAAAAGGATAGGCTGGGCACTTGTACCTCATGCCTGCAATAGTAGCTACTCAGGAGGCCGAGACCTGAGGATCGCAATTTGAAACCAGCCTGAGGCTCTTATTTCCAGTTAACCAGCAGAAAATCGGAAGTGCAGCTGTGGCCTAAAGTAGTACAATGCTAGCCTTGAGCTGACAAAGCTCAGGGACAGTACCCAGGTCCTGAGTTCAAGCCCTACACTGTCAATAGAGCGTGTACACAGAATCTACAGACAACTGCCACCATTACTCGTGTGTGTGTGTGTGTGTGTGTGTGTGTGTGTGTGTGTGTGTGTGTGTGTGTGTGTCCTGGGGCTTAAACTCAGGGCCTGGGCACTGTTCTTCAGTATCTTTTGCTCAGGGCTAGCATTCTGCCACCTGAGCCACAGCTCTACTTCTGGCTTTGTCTGAGTGGTTTATTATTTTCCTGCCTGGCTGGCTTGCATCACAGTCCTCAGATCTCAAGGCTTCTGAGTAGTTAGGATTATGGGGATGAACCACCGGCGCCTGACTCAGTTACTTTTATTCGACTCAGTTACTTTTATTCTATTTGTAACATTTAATTCTCTAAAACCAAACAGCCAAAAGAAAAATTAAATTTTAGTTGGGTTACATTTGAGTGACTTGATTTAATTTATAAAACGGTATGAGTGCCTTCAGAGTTTCTAAAACAACAAATAGAGTAACAATCTAGAAAATATTTGGCAACAACAAAAATTGGATTTTGTTGTAGCCACATCTTCTACTTGTCCTGTGGTTTCTGGGGAATCCATGAGATTCCTCCAGTGAAGAAGTAAATGGAAAATAAAACAGTACCGGGCATTGCCTGGCCCAGGTCAGTGTCCCAGCAATTGACCAGTCCTTAAGAATAAAACCACCTACGTAGCTTGCAGGGACACTTAAGAGGACATTGATTTTTAAGAGGAAAAAGAGAATAAATAGGATTTTTTTTTTCATGTGTGCCTGCGTGCTGAGCTCTTCTGCTCAAAGCTAGTGCTCTACCACTTTGAGGGACAGCTCTACTTGCAGTTTTTGAGTGATTAATTGGTGATAAGAGTCTCATGGGGCCTTTTCTGCCTGGGCTGGCTTTGAAGTGCAATCCTCAGATCTCAGCCTCCTGAGTAGCTAGGATGACAGATGTGAGCCACCAGTGCCCAGCTCAGAATGTATTTCTTTTTTTTTTTAATCTCCTTGAGTGGTGTTGTATGCAGATAATGGATTTGGGGGTGGAAGTGTAGCTCAGTGGCAGAGCGCCTGCCTGACAGGCATGAGGCTCTGGGTTTCACCTTGTGTACTGCAAAGGCACTGGGGCCAGGAGGCTCTCAACTTGTGCCTGTGAGGACCTGGTGAGAGCCTGGGCAATGTTCCCCCTGGCTGGGGAGGGGTGGCCATGGCGCCTGTGCCCTCTTCCTTGCCACCCGCATACAGGACGATGCTTTTACATGATCACAGGGGACTCCCTTCATAAACTGTATTCCAAATCTTGAGCGAAGTGCCCACTCATCTGAAGGTAGCAGTCATTCACACCGTGGCTCCATCTTAACAAGGCAGAGTTTCCCTGCTTCCCTGCTTGGCATTTGAGATAGGCTCTCCTCATAGCCCCAGCACAGCTGCCACCTCCCCTCCCCCCTCCAACTTGTTTTTCCTTCTTGTTTGTTTTACAGATTAAGTCTCATGAAAACAGTTCCTGGACTAGCCCCCCCCCCCCCATCGCAATCCCCCTGTCTCTGCCTCTCCTGTAGCTAGGATTACAGGCCTGCACCACTATGCTTGGATTGGAACAAGGTGCATGCTTGATGACTAATGAAGTTTAGCATCTTTTCAGCTGCTTTCCTTTTGTAATTAGAAGACAATTAAGTAAGTATGTATGTGCATGGGTAAAGGGAGTCGTTGTGAGTATATAAGAGTAGCCATTGCAGGGGGAACCAAGCACAGGTGGGCTTCTAGGGACCCCAACAGTTCCTGGATGGGCAGCTCCAAGCCCCTAAGCCCTCTGGGCATTAGAACACCTCGATAGCTAGCTAGCATGTCCCAGGTCTGGGCGTCCTCTCCCTGGGCCACCACATAGCTGTAGGCCACAGAAGGCCTGTAGGTGGCGCTGTGCCCAGGGTTGAAGGACTGGAAGCCATTCCAGAGCCAGCTGTGGGCTCTGCAGGTCAGCGGCTCCCTGGCTTGGCCAGTTCTGGGCCTGGTTTCAGGGTGTGTGGAAGGCCATCTCTGAGAGATGTATGTGCCTTTGTGTCGTGTGAGTGAACGGATCTAATTAGTGCTTTGGGGATTGATGCTGGGGAGACAGCTGGCTCACCGCAGGCTGCCCTGAAGGAGAAGCTGCCTTCCCCCCACCTCTCTCTTTTCTTTCTTTCTCTCTTTTTACCATGTTGTAGATAGAGCCGGCCCCCTCCTGAGGTTGGAAAGCTCTCTACTGTCCAGCTATAGCCAAGACCCTCGGGGCCCAGATGGGATGCAGGGGGCTGAGTCCTTCCTGCCTTTCCGAGGCTGCAGCTTTGGGGAGTCCTACACTTCCTTGATGTCTACTCCTCCCTTTCTGTTAGAACAGTTGGTTGGATACCAGTTAGTTGGGGAATTCATTTTGGCATGTCCATATTTGCAGATGAGGTTTCCTTGGTCAGACCCACCCCTGCATCACTGCTCCTTCCCACTCTCCCCTTCTGAACCACGCAATAGGCTTCGTTCACTTTTCTTTTGGCCAGTCTTGGAGATTGAACTCAGGGCCTGGGCACTGTCCCTGAGCTTGTGTGTGTGTATGTGTGTGTGTGTGTGTGCGTGCGTGTGTGTGCGTGCGTGTGTGTGCGTGCGTGTGTGTGTGTGTGTGTGTGCACGCGCGCACGCGCAAGGCTAGTGCTTTACCACTTGATCCACAGCTCCATTTTTTTTTTTTTTGGTCAGTCATGGGGCTTGAACTCTGGGCCTGAATACTGTCCCTGAGCTCTTCAGCTCAAGGCTAGCACTCGACTACTTGAGCCACAGTGCCACTTCTGGTTTTCCAGTGATTAATTGAAGATAAGAGTCTCATGGACTTTAGTGCCTCCGCTGGCTTTGAACCACGATCCTCAGATCTCAGCCTCCTGAGTAGCTCTAGGATTGCAGGTGTGAGCCCCATGCCCAGCTTCATTCACTTGCTGAACTAGTTGACTGGTGTGCCTTGCAAAATGTCTGTGTGCTGGAAGCAAGCTGGTTCTATTTTCTTAGGAGGGGCCATGGCACATTTGGTGTCCCCTTCTTTCCCCCTCAGCAGTGCAGGGTGGGGGGCTGCACCCCTGCAGCTCCATGCTCTGGTTCTCACCGCTGTCTCCAGAGACTGATGTGAGCCTGTTGGGCGCCAAGGTGCTTGTAGAGGCATCTGGGAGTCTCTGTACTTCTTGAACTTAGTGCGACATCAAAGCCACACTGGGGAGGACAGAGGCCATCTCTGAGGCCCACGGAGCAGGGGCCAGCAGGGTCCTGACTCCTCTCCAAAGCTTGTGGCCTTGGGCAGCTTGTTCAGCCCTCCCTGCTGACTTCTTTGCTGACGCTGGCTGGCACTTTGGCCACACCTCTGTGACAGCTCATTGCCGCACACCTCTGTGACAGCTTGCACACCGGCTCCCTTCCAGGTGGGCAGGCCCCGGTGACCAGCTGGGGAGCCCCAGTAACCTGTGATGAAAGTATGTCATGGCCCAGGGGCAGCTCACAGAGCCACGCTTGGCTGAGTCATCAGGCCCCATCCCTCCAGGGGACTGAGTCAGCCCAAGTCATTGTTAAAGAGCCTTTGACGGTGGACTCTTGTCATCACGCAGTGTTTATTGGTACAGTGGTGGTGGCCCCGGGGGCGGTGCTGGGGGCGCCCTGGCACTCAGCAGAGAGGATAGCACGAGGCTGCTGGCAGTCCAGGGAGGCCCAAAGTGGGGAACGGGATCGGGTCTTCAGCCAGCCAACAGAAGACCCCCACACCACGACCCCAGACTCCTTCAAAGCCCTTCAGCTTTAGGTTCAATCTCCCCGGGGCTTGGCTTTCTTTCCGTGTCCCCTTCCAGCCCTGTCTTCTTTCTGGGGGTTCTTTGTGGGCCAGGCCAGCTCTCCGTGGGACAGGCTGCGGGGGTGAGCGGCTTGGTGGCCTGCAGGAGGACCAGTGCCTGGCCAGCACCAGAAGTGACCAGGCCTGCGGGCTTGGAGGCAGTCAGTGTGCTGTGGTGAGGAACCCTTCCCGTGTGCTCAGGGCGAGCATGGCGACTTCACCCTGCAGGGTCGTCGTGGTTGTCGTCATTGGGGTCAGGTTGTTTCTAGCTGGTCATGTCATGAGTCATCTCTCTCTCTCTCTCTCTCTCTCTCTCTCTCTCTCTCTCTCTCTCTTTCTCTCTCTCTCTCTCTCTCTCTCTCTCTTTCTCTCTCTCTCTCTCTCTCTCACACACACACACACACACACACACACACACACACACACACACACACACACACACACGAATGGACCAGAGGCTTATGGAGCATGTTTAGGTTTTCACAAAAGTGAGCAGCACATGGGGCATGGTGGCTCACGCCTGTCGCCCTAGCTACTCAGGCAGCTGAGCTCTGAGGATCGAGGTTCAAAGCCAGCCGGGGCAGGGAAGTCTGTGAGACTCAGAAAACCGGAAGTGGGGCTATGGCTCAAGGTGGTAAAGCAAAATTGCTCAAGGACAGTTCCCAGGCCCTGGGTTCAAGCCCCACAACTGACCAAAAAAGAAAAAGTGAGCAGCATGTAGGTGCCATGAGCTCCCTCATCCCTCCCACCACTCCCCTGATCCACCCTCTGCCCACAAGGCGTCATCACGCTGCCAGCCTGAGTCACCTGGCAAGTGGAAAATTCCACACCGACCATCTCTGAGAAGCTACTGTTTAAATTAGTAGGTACACAGCATACTTATTTATTTACTTAGTGCCCAGCCTGGGGCTTGAACTCAGGCCTGGGTACTGTCCTTGAGCTTTTTTTTTTTTTTTCCTCAAGGCTGGCACTCTACCACTTGAGCCACAGTTGAACTTCTGGCATTTTGGTGGCTAATTAGAGAGTCTTGTTTCGGCTGGCTTTGAACCACGGCCCTCAGATCTGAGCTTCCTGAGTAGTCAGTCTGTTTGAGGTTTCAATCATTAAACCACTCTCCTGAACTTCCTCCCCAGGCAGAACAGGGCTGCCCTCAGTGTGGGAGGAGATAGACCCTCTGGGGAGCCACGTGGCGGTGGAGGTGGAGAGAAGAGGGGGTGCCCACAAGCTGAGGAACAGGCCACTCCTGCTGTGCCCCTTGTAGACCGACCAGGCTTTATGGGAGCTGCCTGCAGCCACGGTGCCCGTGCTCTGCTGGCCTGCTGGCCCTGCACACGAGAACCCGTGCTGCAGTGCCCATTTTGGTGTGATGGTTTCAGGTGATGGGCACAGGAGGGAATCTGGGAGATCTGAAGTTTCAACGTCTTGATTCTTCTTACCACTGCTGTTTCAGTCTATCCCGCTCAATATTCTCTCATTCCTGTCTGTGTGAAGCACTTACAAATGTATCTGTGATTCTAAAACATGTTTTTTGGGGTGGGAGAGCATGTACTCAAGGTTTCCCCAGTGAGTCCCCCCTCGCTCCCCACCACGCTCTCCCCTCACTGCACACTGTGAACCAGTAGTTTCAGAAGCATAGTACATTGGTGTCTTGCCACAGTGGATTCACAAGTGATATCAGTTTGTCCACTTCAGTTTTCCAAGTGCTGATTTCACATGACAGCCTGAAGCCACTGGCAACCCAGTATTAATTACTAATATTAACTCTCAGATCACGACACTTTACACAATGATGTTTACGTGAATTACAGAATGGCTAGAAAAGGGTTTAAAGAGACTGCAGAGTTCAAAGGAATGGTAGTAAATACACACACACACACACACTAATCTGATAGGGACCAGATTAGTAGATGCTCCATCTGAAAGATACCTATAGATGATATGTAAAGCACCCCATACACAGCAGATTTATAATCAGGACTGTTTATGAGGGTTAGGGAGGACAAGAGAATATTAGAGGTGACCAGAACCAAAACATACCGTGTCTGTGAATGAGGATGGCAAAACCAAACTCACCGGAAGCTGTGGAATAGCAGGCTGGGGAGGTGGGGGGAGAGAGGGAGAGCAAGGGAAGGGTGCACCCGAGGAAGCCCTGTAAAGGCACGTGTGGAGTTCCACGTCTGGAATGCCAGACGTGCAGTACCGGGCCTGGGAGACCACGTGTGAAATACCACAGGGAGCCCTTTGAACAGTTACACCTGGCAAAATGAGTGTCGGAATGTTGGGTAGATCCTGTTCAGGGCATGGGACCAGTGAGAGAGGGTGGAGGAAGCCGAATCTTGGACTTACCCGAATGAAAATGGACCCTGAAGCTTGCTGAGATCACGTGGCTGGACACGAGTCTGTCTGATCAAAGCTGTTACACGTATGTGGACATGGCGGAAAGAAACCGACTGTGATGGTGGAGGAATGCTAATAAGAAGTTGGGGAAAAGGTTCCTGGGATCTTAGGCCCAGAGCTGTTTTGGGCCCAGGTGACCAATGGCAGGCAGATGACAGGCTGGAGAATCCGTGTCAGTGCACATGTCCTGGGGTGCTCCTATTACAGTCCCCAGTGAGGGCGGGCGGTGGGTGTGAGGGGAAGGTTCTGAGTCTGGGATTTCTGTCATGCAGCTGTTCTTCCTGTGTCCAAAAGGGGCTGGACGCTCTCAGCAGCTCGTTGTGTTATTACCACTGTATCTGCCTAGCTGATACTGCAACGTAAATGGTTTATTTAATGGATCAATGACTTAGCCGTTTGGGCCTCCTGGCATGCTGGCATCCTGTGGAGACACGATCCAGTCATTTTACATGGATTGAGAATGGAGCTGCCCGAGGCAGAGCTGCTCCTTTCTACAATGGCGTTACTAAGGACAAGGAGCAGCCTGGACTCTGCTGTTGGCCACATAGATCAGGGTGGGCCCGGCTGCCCCATTCTCTCAGTGCTCCTCTGTCTCTCCCTGTTGCCTGACTTTCCTCCCGGCCCCAGGCGCCCTTGGCACCCAGACTCCACAGACACAGCAGCATCCCTCACGCCGTCTGCAGTGCTGCTCTAGTGCCGCCCACCCAGGCCTCGGTTTCTCCCCCAACCCCACCCCATCTCCACCCTGGACTTCCAGACTCCTCTCTGGCACTGGCTGTAAAGGGGTCACGGTGCTGGTTCACCCAGTTGCTCTGGAGATGTCCGTTTCCATGGCTTCCGTCTTTGTTAGTGCTTCTCTGGGGTCACAGTGGCTCTTCCGTGGGAACAGCCAGTGCAGCTGCAGGTATCACTCCCCTGGAGCTGATTTGTGTGTGTGTGTGTGAATTTCCAGAGATAGCTATGGAAGACAGGACAGCGTCTTGGGGGGATCAAGCCTCGAGGGCTTCCCCTCCCGCCCCACAGTGCCTGGGCAGGTGACAGGGTCCACCTGGAGACCTCGTGTGGGTGGGGGCTGTGCTTCTGCCCACGTGCCGATGGTTTGTGGGAAATGACCTCTAGGCAGAGCTGGCTTGCTGGGGTCCAGGTTGGTGCAGAGAAACACCTGACATCTGCACGATCCTTAGCAGTTGCTGTTGTGACAGCTTTCTCTCAGAGAACTTAAACTGTTTTAGACACCTTTACCTTAAGCTGAGCAGAATTCAGCTTCCTGGGCCCCAAACCCACCAGGCCCAGGTTTCATCGCTGGAAGAGGAGAAAGTCTTGTGTCCTTGTAGCCCCTTCCCCAGCCCTATCTCTGTCCCATGCAGCACACTGGCTCGTTGTCACTCTTCTAGTACCACGGCCATCTGACACCAGGTGCCATCTCCCTCATGCCATTGATTCATTTTCAAAAGCTTGTGTCCGCAAGCACAGAGACTATTCCAGCCTGACATGGCTACCGTTTTTCAGCCGTGTTCCAGAGGGCACCATTGCACTTTAGGACTGAGCCCTTCCTGCTGTTAATGTCTTTTCTGTTGGAATGGTGTCAGCGGCCTGTCTGGCTACATCTGCATTTTGGATGACAGCCGTGTGTGGTGGGCCTTGGTGATGGTCCGGGGGTGGTAAAGAGCCAAGACCCGCTCCTGCCGACTTGGGAATTTTGCCAACTGGTTATTCGAGTATTGATGCCTTGAAATTGGCCATGGTGGGAATATATATGTCATAGAAACTGGTAAATGGTACAAGGCGAGCTGTTTTTCCTCTCTCTACTGCCTTCAGATGGACAAAGCTTCTTGTCCTTCATTCCTGGAGAAGAGAGAGGCATATGTGCTCAGCTATGATTCTGTGGCTCCTGGGTAGATGTTGGGGGACTATGTGTTTTTACATATTTTTTTCCTCGAGAAGATGAAACCCCACTCTGCATTACGATGGCCCAAACACTTCAAGGCAAATTGAGCTGTGGTATGGAGAGGATAGAGATACTGGCTGAGGAGTCAGCAGTTTTTGTAGACATCTCTGTCTACAGAGACAGAGGAGTGACAGTCACATTTTAAGACACACATTTGCCTTAAAATATGAAACTCAGGACTGATTTTTGAAAGAGTTTACCAGTTAGGGAGCTGATAAAAATATTTCATCTTAGAGACTTGGCTGAATTTCCTAGTGCAGTTTTCACTTTGCCAAGCCCGAGACTAAGCTCAGGGTTTCTCAAGGAGAAATTCGTTTTTTTGGAGTGGTCCAGGCTCTGGAATTTCAGCATGGCTGTGCAAGGACAATTCTTCCTTCAGAGTCTCTGAGGCTAACGTGGCTGAGACTGATGCATAGGCAAAACATTGAAAGTCTTGATCTGTTTTTTTTTTCCCCTTTTCAAAATACATTTCACTTGTGTAAACCTTCAGCTTAGCCCCTCGCAGATGGCAGACAGCTTAATTGCTGTGGTAAACTCGTCTGACGTTTCTTGGAAGGCGTTGGGTGCTATACTAATCCAGCAAACCCAGAGAAAATAGATTTCCACCCACACGACGACTACATCTTAGGAGTTGATGTTGGCCACAGAGTCCTGTCCAGAGGCTGCCTCTTCTTCCCTGCGCAGGCTCAGCAGGGATGGGTGGCTGGGAAATCGAGAGGCCCAGGATTGTTTCTTCCCCACAACGTTTGTTTGGCAGCTCTGACAGGGGAATGGCAGCAGTCCCCTGGACTCACCACATATGTCTTCAAGTCCCAACCTTCAGAAGCCAGGGGCCCTGCGCCTCCGGGGGAACTTGCACTCTGCATCCTCCTGGGGGCGCTGGCGCACATGAATCTGCAGCCTTCCAGGGACGCCGTGCAGGGCCCAGGCCTTGGGTGATGCTTTCCCCCTCCTTTAGTTGTTAGGTTTTTTTCTTTCTTTCTCCTCCTTCCTTCACTCCAACTAGCCTCTTTCTTTCAGCCTCTTTGGATGGCACCATTCTCCGCTTCCTGGCCTTGGTCTCGGTGGCTAAGATACGAGGGCTGGGCTTAGTCTCTGACTACTGCTGTGTGGGGATGCAGCTCAGACCCCGGAACAGCGAGCCCACTGTGGCGTCCTAGGGAAGGAGGGATAGAGGGGAGCCTCGGGCCTTTGTCCACCCTTCTGTCATGTAAGCCACAATACTTAGTTATGCCCAATGTGTCTGGGGCTGGGGCACCCAGTGGAAAGTACAGTGGCAAATCTTGAGAGCCTCAGGTCGGGGTGGGCTGGAGTGGGGGGCAAGTGTGACAGAGCCATTTCCTGTAGTCTGCTTTGCAGCCTTCCAGTCTAATTTAGAAACTTTTGTGAATGCTAACAAATCTGTCTTAAGACCAGGTCAATGCAATGGAGATCTTTTTCCTTAAAATAACCGGGATAAAGAGTTGAAAAAGCTAAAAGAGTTTTAAAAAAGTATTCATTGTCCAGCTGGAGGTGGAGCCAGCTCCATCCATAACGATTAGCGATGTCCGTAAAGGAAAACATGCTCATAAAGTAGGCACGGAGACCTGGAAAAGGACCGCCCGCTGGCTTTGTCTCCAGGAACCCAGAGTAACTGGCTCCACACGCCTGCTGGTGTTGTTGATAAGGAGCAGAGGTTAAGCAGCTTTCAGGGTTCACAGAGCGGATGGCCAGCTTGTTAGACGTGAACTTCCTGCAGACAGGGAAGGGAGGACCAGGGCTGAGGCCAGATTTCCTCCTGGGGTGACCCTTGACCTGGTCTTCTAGGGTGAGCCACGTGCCTCACGCCCCTCTGTGCAGGCTGCCCACACCAGAAGCAGCGCGAGGCACCGGCTGCTCTGGGCACCCACGTCTGCTGGGGCATGGTAGTTACAGGTGTGTGAGATCTGAGGCATTAAACGTGTGTAAGGACAGCTCAACTTGGACCAGGAGCACCACTTTGTGGAAACCATACCCCGGACAGAGGGCCATGCTGAAGGGGAGGGGGTGTTTACCTACCGTGCCGGAAGGCATGTCCTGGGACAGGACCCTCAGACCCTCTGCTGACCCCTTTGATCTCCCCTGCACGTTTGCTGGCAGATGCAAACAGGGGTTTTATGCTGGGGACCAATCATTATTACTTTGCAAATCAGCGAGCAGGAGTCTGGATAGACAGGACAGACTGATGTGTCAGAGACATGGCTCAGGTGACGTGGAAGAGGGCCAGATGCCCGCAGTGGCTGTTAGATTTCACCCAGTGTGCAGGTCCTGAGCCCTTCATTAGCACAGACACCCTAATTAGGAGCAGAGATTTCCGGGTGTCCCTGAGGGCTCTGTGCCCAGCAAAATGACCAGCTGGCCATAGTAGGAGAGGACCACACTTCCGCCTCTGATAAAAACCAGATGCAAACGAGACGTGGAGACTGCCAGAAGCTGGATACCGAGAGGGCTTCACGGGAGGGCAAGAGTCAGGCCTGGTCTGCCGTATTTTTATTTTCCTAATGGAAGGGTATCATTCAAGGTTTTTCCAGAGTGCCACACAAAGTACATAGGCCTCGTGGGTGGTTAAGTGTAACTCAGGAGAGCATGTGAAATCCACTGTGGACATTCTTCAAGCGTCTGGTATGTCACTGCTTTGAGTTGAGATGTCATATGCTAGTTGCTTTTATGTACACATGACTTCCTCCTGTTAACCTGTAATTACCTGTGCCCTGGCTGCCCTGCCCCCCTTGCCCTGGCTACCTCTGTACTGTCCTTCTGTGAAGCCAGATGCTCTAGGTTCTATATGTGAGCTAGCCCAGGCAGAATTGCCTCACAGCAGAGTGAAAAACCCATCTGTGGCATAGGAGGAAATGTTTGCAAGTGGCATAAAAATAGGTATAAGACTCAAGTTGATTGCAAAATCCTAAATAAAAAACTAGAGAAAATTCAGAAAATAACCTGGCTTTGCTTTCTGAGTTTGTCATTAAATAGTCTTTTAAACTTACTTTGATTTTCATTTTTTAAGGAGTTGTACAAGGAGGTTATAGTTTCATAAGTTGGGTTGTGAGTACACTGCTTCTTGTGCAATGTCACCCCTTCTTTTGCTCTCCCCTACTTCCCCCTCCCATCCCAACCCACCAGTTACATCCAGGTTTTTTTTTTTTTTTTTTTTGTGGGTCTTGGGGCTTGAACTCTGGGCCTGGACACTGTCCCTGAGCTCTTTAGCTCAAAGCTACCACTCTACCCCTTGAGCCACAGAGCTACTTCTGGCTTTCTAGTGGTTAATTGGAGATAAGAATCTTACAGACTTTAGTGCCCATGTTGGCTTTGAACGGCATCCTCAGATCTCAGCCTCCTGAGTAACTAGTATTACAGGCATGAGCCACTGTGCCCCTCCACATAATCCACTTTTACATAGTGAATACTGAACACAATGACAGCAGTTTTTTCACCCTTCCCCCTCTGTTCCTGTGCCGCCCCTGCCCAGAGGGAAACAAAACAAAACGTATTTCCATTTCTTGGAATTTATTTTGGTTTGTACTTTGTTAGATGTTCAGAAGAGTTATGTCTTTGAATTCTTCCCCTCCCGTAGTCTGTTTGTTTGTGTGTAAATGCATAGAGCCCTGTCAACTTATCATGTTTAGGTCTATTTCAAAACATGCCCCATTTGTCCCTCTGAGCTTGGCTTTCCTCAAAACACGATTTGTTCTTGGTCCATCCATTTCCCTGCAAATGACATGACATTATTCTTCGTAATGGATGACTACAATTCTGCTGTGTGTAGGTGCCACAGAGGGCTGCTCTTCTCATCTGCTGTAGGGTGTCTGGGCTGTTTCCATAGCTTGGTGTTATGAATATTGCAACAGGAAACACGGATGTGCAGCTGTCTTTTTTTGTGTGGCAGTTCTGGGCCTTGAACTCAGGGCCTGGGCACTGTCCTTGGACTTTCTCAAGGCTAGAGCTTTACCACTTGAGCCACAGCACCACTTCTTGCTTTTTTCTATGTATGTGGTACCGAGGAATCAAACCTGGGTCTTCGTGTATGCTAGGCAGGCACTCTACCACTAGGCCACACTCCCGGCCCTGCAGCTGTCTTTACTGCATCCTGACTTGTGATGCTCTGTGCAGATGCTCAAGGGTATTATGGATGGGTCCTAGGGAAGACCTGTGTTTAGTTTTTTTGAGCAATTGCCAAACTGTCCTCTAAAGGGTTAGTTTTTGGTTTTGAGAGATGAAGTCTCACTGTGTTCCCCTGGACTGGCCTCGAACTCCTGGGCTCAAGCTATATCCTCACCCCAGGTTTCTGAGGAGTTGGGACTCCAGGCACCTGCTACAGTGCCTGACCTCTTATTTTGTTTTTGGGACAAAGACCATTTTCTCACTCAGAGGCCTGCACTGTACTGTTGAAGAATCCATTCCAGCCATTATTGTGGGCTTGAGCTAGAGCAGTGTCACGGGAAACACTGTCTTTGTTGTAGAATGAGTGTCCACCAGTGACATTTTAACCCAGAGTACGCATGCCCCACAGACCCCACTTGGGCTGGCTCTTATAGCTCTCAGAAGCACGTGCAAAGCCCAGAGGGAGCTCAGCTCACATTTCCTGCGGAGTCTTGTCGGAGTCCTGGCCAAGTTCACCTCCACCCGTTGTCTGTCCATCTCCCTCCCTTCCTCAGGTCCTGCTGAGACCAGAAGAAGGAACCAACACTTTCTTGGCACAAGTCATTTTTGGAGCAAGCATCTCGGGCTCCCCAAGGCCAATGCCTGATGTGAGTAGAGGAATTCTCAGATCCTGTGAACTTTGGAGCCAAGAGCCCCCGGCTGGGGAGCCATCAGAGGGGCCTTAGGACCCAAGGCCTGTGTGTCCACAGGGAAGCCAGGCTGTGTCTCCCCAAGTGGGCAGGGGAGCAGGAAGCAGGCACAGGATGCAGGAGGCCTGGGATCAGGAAACGGAAGGCCACCCAGACCTTGTCTCCATGATAGCACAATGGTGATTGGCCACGCAGGCAGGGTGAGCTGACTGTAATGGTCATTCTCTTTCTGCCTGGAGCATGGTCCCCTCAGGCCAAACCATAGCTTGACATGTTTTGCAGCTCAGAGTCTCCATAAGAAGGGTGGACACAGACAACAACACTGGGGGTTTACGGGCTCCCCCCACTCTGTGTGGATGCTGGTGTACAGCCCTGTGGTCTGCCCTGAGCCCTGGGGCCTGTAGTCCTCCTTGCCCACTCTCTTTACCCCTGGTCATCTCTGGATACGCCTGTCTGCAGGGCCCTGTAGTCAGTGTCTGTGGGATTCAGTGCACTTACGGGAGCAGGAGATTGATCAGCTCTCATATCATGATCTTCGTCCCCACTGGAGGCTCTGACCAGCCTGCCTGGCTCTTGTGCTGACCAATATCCTGGTGTCCAGGGCCCTTCTCTTCCTCTGATGTCCTGTGCCCGGTGGGAACCAATGTGTTTTATGGCAAGATTCTCTTAGGTGTTTTGGGGATTTGAACACAGGGCCTCATGCTTGTTCTTCCTGAGGTCTGACCCTGGTGAGAGGCCTCTGTCCCCACCTCCGCTGGCTCGCACTGACGCATTACTACCAGGAAAGGGGGGTGAATGCTTGTTCCCTGATATCCTTGAAGAGGAAATGAAACAGATGAGCAAAACAATTCCAGTCCTGCAGGAAGCAGAAGTGCTGAGAGCACAGGACCTGTGGCTGTCCTTATGCAGCCTTCTAAAGGACCTCGAGGAGACTTTGAAGAACGATGTGATGACATGGGAAGCCTCCAGCTCAGGGGAGAGGGATGGTGTCCTCATTGTTCCCTGTGTTCAGTGCCAGCCTGGCACCTTGACTTTCCACCTGAGAAGATGGCCCTGTGGCCAACAGACCTGCTCAAGACACAGAGGCTTCCTGAGTGGATGGTGATGTTGCTGCTGGTCTGAGGCACTGGGCATGAGAGTGGAGCAAGAGCTGCCCCTTTCCTTCTCCACTTCTTTCTCTCTTGGTGTGTCCAGGGGTGCTTCTGGTCAGAGACCCGTTGATGGTGGAAATCCATGGAAGTCAAATGGCCAGTGCTCTGGCTCTGACACCATCACAAGGCATGGCTTGAGCAGGAGTCCTCGAAGCTAGACACAGCATGATCAGCTGAGTGCACACACGTGTGTGTGTGTGTGTGTGTGTGTGTGTGTGTGTGTGTGTGTGTGTACGTGCACAGATGTGTGTATCCATCCAGACCCCCTTGGAATGTGGGGTGGTGGAGACGAGTGCAGACAGGTGCCTCGGGCTTTCCTGGCCAGCCGCTCAGGAGTCCCCAGGGGAGAAGTTCATCTTGGTTTTCACTGACCTTTAGCCCCTGAGTGGAGTGACTAAGTGAGGGCTCTGCCCTTAGAAAGGATGAAGGCTGTTATGGGGACCATGCAATGCCAGCTCCAGTGGGGGTTGGCATCATGGTGCATTTGTTGCTCCTGATCCCCTGTGACCTTGTGTGTGGTTGTCAGTTTTCTGTCACTGAGGCCATCAACTCCTAGAGGCTCAGAGTGTTCAGTGCACAGCTGCTTGGCCCTGCGTGAGCACATGGCGGAGACCTGGTCACCTCAGGGCAGCTGGGAAGAGGGGTGGGGCAGAAGAGGACGGCCCGGGCCCCCACATTGTGTTCAAGTGTGCCCCTGACACCCTAACTTCCACCAGTCTCCCCTTGTCCAGGTCCCAAGGCTGTGCTGCAGGTCCTGCTGTCATCCTGGGCCGCTGGTGGGGCTCATTCACCTGGCTCTCCACACACCACACCACGAGGCCTCAGCGCATTACCAGCTACCCAGCTCCTGGCCTTCTGCAGCCACAGCTGAGAAGTCTCCATCCTGGGTTTTACTCTATCATCTTAGCCTCCTGAGAGGCTCAGATCCCGGGGCCACTGGTCTCCAATGGCCTCCGATGTGGAGCACCTTCCCTTTCCTTCAGCTTCTATGTTCAGGAACCTGGAGGTGTGTCTACGGCTACTCAGTGGGGCGTTGCAAGCCAGGACAGTGGCCTCTGCATCTCGCAATGGGATATGTCAGGGCCTCTGGGAATGTGGGGCCAAGGGCCCTGGTGATGACAGGAGGTGACACACTTGGCCGTTCTGTGTGTCGTGGCCCAAAGGCAGGACTTCAGAGACAAAGCCCTCCCCGGGTGGGAGTTTTGATTAGCATAGGCTTTGAATTCTCCTTCCCTGGAGCATTCCAGAGAACCACAGGGGTAAGTTCCATAGAAGATTTTTTTTTCTTTTTAATTTTATTTAAAGAAAGTAATTTGGCTATGAAAACAGTCATGTTTGTCTATCGGTGGAAGAAAAAATACAGGTCAATTGAAAGCAGAAATGTTCACACATCTCAGCCCCGTGTGGTACTCACACACCCAGGTCCACACGCCGTCCCCGTGTCCATTCATTCATTCATTTTGTCAGTCATGGGACTTGAACCCTGAGCCTAGGCACAGTCCCTGAGCTCTTCAGCTCAAGGCTATTGCCTTACCCTTGAGCCACAACCCTGCTTCCCGGTTTCTAGACGTTAAATGGAGGTAAGAGTCTCCCGGACATTTTAGTGCCCAGGCTGGTTCTGAACTATGATCCTACATAGAAGAGACATGTGGTCCTGTTCGCAGCATCATGTGACATCTCATGTCCTATGAAGGGTCTCACCTGTTACCATACCAGCTGGAGGGAGAGGGGAGGCTCATTACAGCTCTGTCTCCACCCACCCTGTGGGTGATATGGGGTTCATGGACACCATCTCTACCCACCATGTCTGCCGGACCTTCTGCTTGCGGCTGGTGCATAGCTCAGCTGTTGTGGCTGAGGCCTCTTCGGGGTTGGGAGGCAGAATTTGGTCCAGGAGAAGGCTGACTTATTTGTGTTGTAATCCATAAAGGAGGCTTTTGTTTCTTCCTGGCAATACTGATCCTGTCCCACAGACATTAAAGTCAAATTTGACTTTCAAAGGGATTAGCTGAAGTTGCTGCCCACTTATGAAATAATTAGCCCACACTTAGCCACCCCATCTGTGCCCCAGGAACCAGCCAGAAGTGGATTGTGAGTCAAGTTCCTAAGAAAGGTGGGGTGCTGTGCCCAGTACAGAAAGTTCTAGAATGCAGGATCCAGAGTGCTAGCTCAGGTTCTCCTTAGTGCTGAGAAATTGGGTAGAACATTAGCATCCTTGGGCTTTGACTGATACCTATATTGTGGCTTTGGGTTGAGGACTTCATTATGTGTCCCAAAGCTGGGGACAGGGAGGTGTCACCGATTGGACAGGTGACAAGTAGGCAGGCAGTAGAACCCTTTTTGAGCTGGAATTTTATAAGGCAGGAAATGGTAAACCACCTCCTTTATTACTGTGCATGGTCTGTTCCACTTGGTAATGGTAAAAATGCTTATGTATAATTCAGTGTGAGGAGACTGACATGGAAGGAAGATCAAGCCCAATCCCATTTGAAAGTGGATGTGTCTTGTTTTGTCTTGTTTGGGTTTTGCGGGGTCAGAAACCAGGGACTCACAGGTGCTTAGCCTAATGTTGGGCCCTTGTCCTTGTTATTGTCGTCGTCATCATCATCATCATCATCATTATCATCATCATCATCATCATTTTCCTCCTCCTCCTCCTCCTCCTCCTCTTCTCCTTCTCCTTAGTCTTCCTCTCTCTCTCTCTCTCTCTCTCTCTCTCTCTCTCTCTCTCTCTCTCTCTCTCTCTCTCTCTCTCTCTCTCTCTCTCCCTTTTTTGCCAGTCTTGGGCTTGAGCTCAGGGCCTGAGCACTGTCCTTGGACTTTCTCAAGGCTAGAGCTGTACCACTTGAGCCTCAGCACCACTTCCAGCTTTTTTCTATGTATGTGGTACCATGGAATCGAACCCGGGTCTTCGTGCATGCTAGGCAAGCACTTTAACCAGTAGGCCAAACTCCCAGCCTAGTCTTCATCTCTTTTCTTCTGCTTCTCACCTTCTCCTCCTAAGACTAGAACTCAAGGTCTGGGTGCTGTCCCAGACCCCTTTCTGCTTGAGGCTGTCAATCTACCTTGACCACAGCTGAGAAGGCTCAGTCCTGTCTGAATGGCCCTGATGGTGGCTTGGGGGAAGCTCCCTAGGCTTGTCTGGAGCTCCCGGGTGGGTTGGGGGTCTTTTCTTAGTACATGAAGGCTATAAGGGGAAGTTTTGGCCCTCTGTGCCTTGGCTTAGCCCCAGTGTGCTATTTCTGGCTTCTCCACCCCTGACGGCCATGCTTATAACTTGAGTGTCTGGTGAGGATTGGAACAAAGTCACCTGTGGCTTAGAGAGGTTTTCACATAAGGAGTTGGGAGGGCTTTGGTGCACAAAAGGCTTATTCAGCTCTCCCTCAGTCTTAATTACTTACAGACCCTCTTGACCGCAGGCCCCGGGGCCTGGGGAGACCTAGTCTGGTTTCTATTTGACCACAGGCGGTGTCCCTCATGGTAGATTCTTGTTGGCAGTAGACCTGCTCGTCCTGCCAACTGGACTCAAAGCCCCCCTGCTTGCCCTGGGGCCTAATCTCAGTGAACTTGGACTTTTGACTCAAGGGCAGAATTGGGCTGGGTTCTGAAGACTGCAGCTCTGAATCAGGCTGGATTTTGAGGAAGGATGGGAACCTGGCTGAAGCCTTGTGCGAGTGGGCAAGCTGAAGCATACAGCTTGACGACAGGACAAGGACAGCAGGGAGTACAGGCCCTGCTAGGACTGTGGGTTCAAGTCCCAGCTATGCTGTGTGGCCTGGTACAATTTCTTCACCTGCCTGTACTTGACCTTTCCCATCTGTGAGGCAATTTGATGGTGGACCTGTCAGGGCTGGTTGTAGTGAGGGAGCCATGGTGGCAGCGCCTATGTCTGGGGGTAGTGATGGGTGCAGCATCCTTAAAGAGTATTGGGACTATGATAACCTGCTTGGGAAACACAGCAACACCCAGCACCTCAGGCATGGTTTCTACTGAGTATGTATGCTCACAGAGGGTGAAAAGATCTAGCCCTGATGTCTGGTATCTGGGAAGGCACAAGTGCACTGGTGACTGGCTCTGTGCTCCCGGCTTCCATGCTGGGGGAGGAGCTGCACAGACAACCAGACCTGAGTCTGTTCCTCCAGGAAGCTGGCCTCTCCCCACACAGTCCTCCCCACCCCCTCCCGTGATGCTCAGGTGTCCCTGGACCTGGACTCTGCCCCCTGAGGCTAGAACTAGCTCTTAGACTGGGATCTCCACCTGGGAGCCAGGGGGAGCTCTGGCCTGCTCTGTGCCAGGCATCATGCTCCAGGCCCGCCAGGCTCTGGGAGGGTCTGGGCCCTGTCACCTGGAGGGTGGGGCTCCCTTCTCCTTCCCTCTCCCCCTCCCCCGACTCTGCAGAGGGGAGGCCTGAGAACCTGCTTATCTGGTGAGCACTTGGGGTGCTGCTCACGCTGGAGACCAATCCTTTTCCTTTACATTTCCCGTTGTATTTTTAGCATTTATTAGTGGCAAAGGGGGTGTCCGTGTCCATTTATGATGCTTCCTGAGCAGATTCATCCTGGACATCACTTTCCCTCACCCCTCCAGGGGTTTTGCCGTTACATTTTCATACAGGTTTGTAGAATATGGGGACATATTCCCCCGCTCACACTCTGTCTGCTCACCTGCCTTCTCCCAGGAGTACTCCCCTGTCTCTAGGACTCCTTTACATTCCAGACCTCACAACCCCCCCCATCCCCCATGTCCATCTTGGGGCTTGAACTCAGAGCCTCACTGTCTCTGAGCTTTTTTTTTTTTTCTCAAATCCAGCACTCTACCGCTTGAGCTACAGCACTACATCTGGTTTTTACTGCTGTTTATTTGGAGATAAGAGTCTCCCAGACTTCTAGTCAGGCTGCCTTCAGACCACAATCTTCAGATCTCAGCCTCCTGAGTAGTTAGGATTATGGGCATAAGTCACCATCACCCCGTGGCCTTTCCTTTTCTTAAGGATGTGTTGATCATTTGAAGGAGTATCGCTGTGATTTTCATGTTTGATCTATTATAAGACAGATCTTTGAGAACGAAATCAGCCCCAGTGTTCCCCAGACAGGGTGACGTGGGTGTCCAGACAGGGATTCCTGTGGGTTCTGGTTCCTCTCAGTGCTGAGGCCATGGGCCTAGCTCTGGAGAGGGTTCACGGAGCCCTGCATAGGGGGCCTAGGTCCTGGCAGGCTAGGGCTCTGCGCTGTGCAATTTCCAGCACCCTTGGCCACCCTTAGGCTGAGCAGGGAGAGACCTGGGCCAGAGGGTGAGAGGGGCTAGAGCCTCTGCCCACCATGGCCAGGCTCCAGACTCCTCCTACCTCCCGTGCTGGGCTTGCTCCCAGCAGTGCAGCGACCACGCGTGCGGGAAGTTGGCTGTTCAGTGCCCTGTGCTGGCCATCCAGCAAGCCACACTCACCGTCTTGTATTTCCAACTGTTAAACACCCAGCACTTAGCAGGACATTTTGATTTTATTTTATGCTTAGGTTAGAGACTAGGACATGAACCTAACACTTCTACTCAGTGGCTAGCATTCTACCAACTGAGCCTGCCTCCAACCCCAGGAAGTTTTGATTTTGTTCAGGCTCAACAAGGCTGAGTCCTAGACCGCACAGTATCTCCTGCACCCCAGTTTTTGCTGCTATTGATTCTTGCCTTGCTAGGAGACTGCTGCCTGTGGGAGCTTGGATCCTTGTCCTCGCTCTCCCAGGAAAGCACGCCTGCGACATGCAGATGCGTATTCAAATGTGTGCTCTTATTCTCATTCCTCTTACCTGAGCCAGGCTTATGCAACCTACTTTGGCTGAGTCATGCTACCCCCACCCTCCGTACCCCCACAATGAGGTGATGCACTGGTGTGAAACAGAGGAGCTTGCAGAACTGCATGTGGTTTAAATAGAACCTCTCATCCTAGGCAGAAAGGCCCCAGCTCCACGCTTCATGCAGGGCATGAAAGGGCCCATGGCCCCAGACCACACCACTCTGCTCTGTTTGCCGGGAAGGCTCGTACTCTCTGGGGCCCTCGTCTGTGTCCAGGGAGCTCCCTTCTTCCTGTACCTTCTCTGCCCTGCTCCCCTCCTCATGCCGGAGCTGGCCTTGTTTCCACTTCCTTTTGGTAACTGCTCTGTGGACAAACAGGTGGTCCAGGAGCTGAGGGGTAGAGCCAGAGGGCATGAGCCGACGTGAGTCTCATGTCAGCAGCAGCTGTCCCTGCTGACATTTCACTTTCCTTAACAGTTAACTTGAAAAAGTTGTTCAGCCTATGTGACCCAGGGAAAAATCGGGTGTCTTTAAAAAAAAAAAAAAAGAGTAAATGAACAGGGCTCCTGATGAACGGGCTGCCACCCTCTCTGGCCCCAGTGCTGCCGTGGGCTTGTGGAGTGCACACAGCCTCTGGCGGCGCACATAACGTCTGTGCTAGGCCATGCACAGTTTGCTGCAATAACAGGCTATTTCGTGAGCATATTTTATTTATTTATTTATTTATTTAAGACCCAAAATGTTTGGGGATCTTGCAATTTATGATTCTCTTGGTTATTGTTAGCGGAGAGATGAAAAATAACTGCGCCCAGACCCAAATTCATTCCCCTCTCCAGGAAGCACAAAATAGAAGCCCTGCTGGATTCATAGATAAGGGTTCCGAAAAAGTTTCCGTGAGCCCAAAGGTTGAACGAACATGGGTTACCTTATGAGAAAAGAGCAGAGCAGTCAATAAGTCACCTTATCTAAAGAAAACATTTGGACCCTAGTCAGCAATTGTTTGTGGTTTTCACAACTGTGGAAGGCTCCCCCTTAACTTGCCTAATGACTGTTGTGGTTTTTTGCCTTTAAAAAGACCGTGTAAACCCTGATTAGCAACTCCTCCCTGCCTCCTTGTGATGAGGGCGCAGACGAGTTCCCTGCCTGGCTTGTATCCTTCAATAAACCTTACTGTTGCATTTCGGACGCCTCGATCTCAGTGGTCTTCTTTGGGGGACCCCTCCTCTGGGCACAACATTTGGGGGCTCGTCCGGGATCCCCCAGGAACTCCACTGAGACCCTCTGGAGCCCGGGAGGTTTGTTGCTTAGTAACCAGTAAGAAAGCTCGCTGTTTGTGTCTGTGTTGTTGCCATTTTTTTACTTCTATTCTGTGGCAATTGATCATGTCTGTATCTGGCAGGCTCTCACTGGGACAGACGTGTCTGGACAGTAATCCTGGAGGGAAAGGGAGACGTTCCAATCCCCACTCTGGGCAAAGGGTCTTTGGACCCTAAGCTGACTGGGGGAACCGGAAGGGTGTCCGTCTGAGCAAAGGGTCTCTGGACCCTAAGCCGTCTGGGGACACCGAGGAGGTGTCCATCTGGTTTGACAACACTCCCCAGGGAGCAGAAGAAGGAGTCTCTCTGATTCCTCCCTGCACCAGGTGGAGTGTGTTTGGGCAGCTCCCGAGTGAGAGTAAGGGAGTGCTGTCTGGTAATCTGTCCTGGGAACTTTCTGTGAAATTAGTCTCTTTGAACTGGTTAGTTGTTACTTGTTGTGTGTTTGTCTTCGGTCTACTTCTTTTGTACTCTTTTAAGATAGGGAGAAACATCTCTTCTCCCCTAGATCTGACCCTTGCACATTGGCAGAATGTGCAGGAGACTGCCAGAAACAACAGTATAATAGTTAAAAAGAAAAAGTGGGTCACTCTCTGCTCTTCTGTGTGGCCCCCATTCAATGTCGGGTGGCCCACTGATGGAACTTTTGACTTGGCCACCATCTGGCGGATACAGGAAATCAGTTTTTGTCTGCGTACAGGACACCCTGACTAAATTCCTTATGTAATTAAGTTGCCTTGTAAAAAGTTTTGTTTTGAACCTGGTTCTCACCTGCAAGAGTAAAATTGGCAAAGCTCTCTCGACACAAACTTCCAGAAAATGTACAGTCAATATTAATTTTGTGTGCTTTAAGATCTTGGAGTATGAATGTGTGTGTGAATGGATGTGAGTGAACATGTTCAAGGTTAAATTGTCAGCATGCTATGTAAAACAATGGATGAGCTCATACTTGAAACACAAAGGCAATTGGGTAAATCTAAGTCTAAACTTCAAGAAAATTATTAGGTTTGAATGTTTTACAATGTCTCAAAGGATTATTGTATTATTTTAAAGAGGAACTGGTTAAAGGATTTTTCTTCAGATTCTGAAATATGCATTTAAAAAATTCTGGTAATGCATAGAGCTGTTGTAAACATTGTATCCTATTTAGCACAGAGGCAATAGGGAATTTGGAATGTATTTCCTTGAGTTAAAATTTGGAGGTAAATATCAGAAATTTAAATGTGAATTTGTTTATCAATGTCAGAAACTTTGTCTTTTAAAACTGTTTAGGTAATCAGATGCCAAGAGAAAGGACAGGAAAACTTAGGATAGTCCTGTGTGACCATCTTGGGGGGTGAGAGGTGAACTGGCAAAGGTGCAGCTCTGGGTTCCCATGGTGGAAAAGGCCCTAAGGGAGGGTCCACACATGGTAAAAGAAGATGAGCTGGCAAAAGGCTGTTCACCTAAACCTGGTCAGATGGACTGCGTGGACCATCTTCATCCTTTTTCCTTACAGACTGACACTGAAAATCTGATGGTAAAATGTGGGTGATGTGATTAGTATTCCTTAAACTGCCCCCTAAAATGTATTAAATTGGGCAAAAGGGTTTTAAAAGGAATGTTTAAAGGTTTATCTCCTTATGATTTGGTTTCATGTTACTAGGTTGCAATTGGATGTATTTTAGAAAAAGCAGGAAACTAAGTCTGGACTTTTAGTGCACTGATGATGTTTATAGTTCTTGCATTAAGGAAAAACTTGAGTTTAAACTGTTGTTGGAGTTCTAGGCAGTAACCTAAAATGAAAAAAAAAAGGAAAATTAGGATTACCAAGATGATTACTTAATTGCTATTTTAGCTTGCTCTTGTAAATTTCTTTATAACAATTTTCCAGCTGGCCCATGGAGAAGGACAGCAGATCCTTATTCAGATGTAACTTTGGCCCTTACCAAGTTCCAGGTAAGATCATGCTTAGAAACAATATTTCTGAGTTGACCACCTTGTTACTTTAATTGGAGTAACATGGCCTTATAAGGACTCATTGATCTAAAGACTGCAGTTTTGAGCAGACTGGGCAAAGCAAAGTCCCTGTGAGACTGTGGTGTCTAATCTAGCAGCAGAGTGTTAATGAAGAAGAGTTTCTTTGGAGCTCAAAGTGGCAGAGTGCTAGCCTTGAGCTGGAGTGCTGAGGGACAGTGCCCAGGCCCAGAGTTCAAGTCTAGCAACCAACCAAGTGAAATACACAGGGACGTTTATCCCTGTGTGGAGAGACACTACTGGGACAATGAAGCACCCAGATGCAGTTAGCCGCTGCATGGATGGCAGAGATGGTGTCAGATCCTAGAGTCACTTGTG
The DNA here is from genome assembly GCF_031878675.1 of Megascapheus bottae. Lineage (NCBI taxonomy): Eukaryota > Metazoa > Chordata > Mammalia > Rodentia > Geomyidae > Megascapheus > Megascapheus bottae. The sequence continues at coordinate 101,544,731 of NC_143509.1, read as the reverse complement.
CTTTGCCATTCAAAATTAATCAGAGCCAGGAGGTCATAGAATAGTTTGTAAGCATGCCTTACTAATGTCCATGTCTACTGGGCAGGAACTTGTCAATCATCTGTAATAGTGAGTAATTAACAATCCTGATCCCCCGTATTTTCTTAAAGCCCTAACTGAGTGAAATTTGGGTTGACACCAGCCACAAATTCAGGAAAGAAGTTTGTGGACCTGGGGCTGTGTCCCTACTGATCTGTCTAGGCCTACACTGGCAACTGAAGCATAGTTAGAGTCACAGAGATTAAGCTCCCCAGACAATCAGGAAAATGCCTTTGCAAATGGGTGTTAAGTAAGCTACATTGTTGTAACCAAAGAAAAAGTTTGTGCACTTGTTAAATATTTTATATGATCTCCAGTTTGGAGTAAAATGTTGCTCCTAAAATGTAATCCTGGCAACCCCTTGGTAAAATAGGCTAAGCTTTTAGGGTCCCTAGCTAAGTATAGAGACAACGCCCCTGAGTCAGCTTGAAGAAGTTATAGAAGGTGGATCTTTGCCCATCAACTGCCCCCCCTTTTTTAAGATGAAGGGACCAGAGTCATTTTTGGAAAAAAGAGACAGGATAAATTAGAGGCATGGGTAACAGTATCCTAGCCTCGTTTAAAGAAAATCTGGTTACTAAAAGTTGTCACCCTGGTATTACTTTAAAATCTCAGCCCTATATTGTCTTGAAAACCAATAGGGTGCCAACGTGCAAAAACAAGTGTTCTCAGGTAAAGCAACCAGGAAATCATTAAAAGAATTAACCAAAGTCAGGCCTTGGGTTAAGCTTCTTTAACCAGTCTGTGCAGAAATTTGCAGGCCACTCAGCAGGAGGTGTGAAGGTCCTTTGGAGCTACTGAGAGACAAGGTTGATGCCACACATCCTGTCCTGCCTGATTCCACCACCCCACAGCAGCTTCCTGAGAGGACTGGAAACCCTTGGTGGTGGGACATTCTATCAGTGCTAAGTTCAAAGTCTCCTAGGTTTTTGCAGCCATTATGGTGACTCTGTATGGATGAAGGGAATTTTCCATTCAGTGCTGAACAGCTTAGAGGTGAGAGGTGCAAATGTAAATGAGGGCTATAGTCAGGTTAAAAAAAAAGAGAGAAAGGTTAGTAAAGGTTTGGGGAGAGGAGTTGAAGAAAATGATTTATGAAAGGTAAGAAAGGATCTGAAAGGAATTGTCTTATGTTCATGTAAGTTACAGAAGATTTGAGTATGTAACCAATGGTATGAGTATATCTTGAATAAAGTTGGTGTGCAGTTAATGCAGTAATGTAAATAGAGTCAGAATTGATACACTGATGTGAGGGGTGCTTTCTTGGGTGCAGAACTGGGAGGACACACTGTATACTCCTTCAAACCAAACAATACTATCTGCCTGAGCCTGATAATAATTGTTGGCCCCCCAAGCCATGTGTTATCTCAGCTGGCACTGTTAACTATGGTTCAATCCAGTCCTTACAGGCTTTATGGGGACCCGCAAAGATTGCCATCATGCACTGTCCCAGTCATCAAAAAGGGATTGACACAGTGACCAGAGGAAATAATTTGGCTGATCAAGTTGCCAAGAAAGTAGCCCTTCAATCTAGTCTACAGCTCGTGCACAAGAGCGTGTGGCCCCAACTCAAAGCCCTTTATGATTCTGTCTCTGTCCCTACCCCCCCATTTGTTCAGACCAGGAAGATGGGTGCTCATCTGGAGACACAATCCTAAGACTCTGGAACCATGGTGGAAAGGGCCCTACATGGTATTGCTGACCACCCCGCTATTCTTAAAGTAGACGAAGTCACCGCCTGGGTCCATTACTCACATGCCAGACCGGCAGATCCCTTTGCCCTGGATGAAGATTATCGTGGAGACGGCTGGAAGGCCACCAGACACCCCTCCAACCCTTTAAAGTCTAAGGTATGTCGCCGCCCACAGGCCTCCTAACTCTTTTCTTTTGTCTAGTTTGCGGCAATCCACACCTCTCTTGGAACCAGACCTGGTTAGTCACTAATGAAGAAACCGGAGTCATTGCAAATTCCAGCACTTTGCACCATGACCCTAAAGACACCTAGTTCCCGGACTTGTACGAAGACCTGTGCGATCTGATAGGAGAGGTCTGGGATCCCTCGGACCACAAAACCTACCCCTCCCTTCAGGTTTTCATAGATATAGATATAGAAAAAATTGAATCCTCTATTTCCCACATCCAAGAATCCTTTATTTCCCTGGCTGAAGTAGTGATGCAAAATAGGAGAGGACTAGATTTATTATTTCTGCAGCAGCCCTTGGCGAGGAATGCTGTTTTTATGTAGATCACTCAGGGGTAGTTAAACAAACAATGCCAAGGTTAGGGAAGGTTTACAGAAGCGAAAAAAGGAACTAGAAGCCCAACAAAGCTGGTTTGAGGCCTGGTATAGCAAATCCCCCTGGTTCCCCACCCTCACATCCGGCTTATTAGGACCCCTGGTAATATTGTTACTTTTCCTAACTTTCAGACCTTGCATTCTTAACAAGCTTGTGCAATTTATGAAAGAGAAACTGGGAACCATTCAGTTAATGGTCCAGAGAAGTTATTCCCCTACAGGTGAAATAACCGAGGGAAATGATTTCATAGAATTAATGGAAGAGGACCCATGATTGGCTCCTCCTGCGGAACAATTGAAGGGGGGAATGTAGAGATGAAAAATAACTGCCCCCAGACCCAAATTCATTCCCCTCTCCAGGAAGCACAAAATAGAAGCCCTGCTGGACTCATAGATAAGGGTTCTGAAAAAGTTGAGCCCAAAAGTTGAACAAACAGGAAAGCACAACTCATGGGTTACCTTATGGGAAAAGAGCAGAGCAGTGAATAAGTCACCTTATCTAAAGAAAACATTTCGACCCTAGTCAGCAATTGTTTGTGGTTTTCACAACTGCGGAAGGCTCCCCCTTAACTTGCCTAATGACTGTTGTGGTTTTTGCCTTTAAAAAGACCGTGTAAACCCTGATTAGCAACTCCTCCTGGCCTCCCTGTGATGAGGGCGCGGACGAGTTCCCTGCCTGGCTTGTATCCCTCAATAAACCTTGCTGTTGCATTTCAGATGCCTAGATCTCAGTGGTCTTCTTTGGGGGACCCCTCTTCTGGGCACAACAGTTAGCTGTGTGGCGTATGAAGACTCAGTATTCTAACCTTTGCTTTCCAGGCTTTCCGGTCATGTGACTTCTGGCTTCAGGGACAGGCAGGCTTTGTGGTACGTGCTGTGCTCACAAGTTCTCCCAGGACACCAGGAAGGTTATGGCCTGCAGAGGCATTAGTTGTTCCTTCAGTATTTGAATGGATTTAATGGGCCTTTGGGGTTGATTTTATCTCATTGCCTTTTTAGGAAATAAGCGAACACCTCCCAGTTGTCCATATTAAAATATTTGGTGATCGATTCTACCTTCTCCTCCAGCTCTGTTCACTTCCTCCTGACGGGACCATGGGGCCGCAGACAGGCCCTCCTCAGGGAGAGCTCAGAAGTCTTCCTCCTGAGGATGCTTCAAACCCTTCTTGCCCTTCACACCAGAGGCACACCTCCTGCTTGCACACGCATCCAAAACCAGAAGCAGTTCAGTGAAAGGAATGCCTCATCCTGCGTGCATCTGTGAATGTGTGGGTACACTGTCTAATAGTTCGGATCTTGAATGTGCTCTGAATGTCCATGTGTTAGAGGCCTGGTCACTAATCTGTCAAGTATTAGCAGGCCGTGTAGCCTTTAGGAGGGGGAGGAGGTTAGGTCTTTGGGGGTGTGGCCCTGAAGGAGTTATTTAGGATTCATTCTCTCCTTTCTTGTCTTCCTCTCTTGCCTACCTCTGCTTCCTGACTGTCACTAACAGGTCTCCTTCACCATATGCCCCTGCCTCCCCCTCTCCCTGCCCTCTGCCTCCCCTATCCCCGACTGCCTCCCCCTCCCTGGCCCCTGTCCCCTCCCCTTCTTCCCCCCCTCCCCAGGCCCCTGCCTCCTTCACCATAGCTGCCAGCTGCCATGATGTTCTGTACTGGTTCAGGCTCAGAAACATCAGAACCAACTGACCACAGACAGATTTAGTCTGTGAGCAGACACAATCCTTCTTTACAAGATCATCTAGGTTTTGTTACAGCAATGGAAAGCTGATGAGCATATATTCTATCTATCTGTCTGTCTATCTATCTATCTATCTCTCTATCTATCTGTTGTTGGAAAAGTTTTTTGAAACTAGGCATATGACATTTTCAGTTTTAGTCTGTGTTAAATATGCCTATATCTAGATACATCTATATATTTAGATATTTACACACACATATATCACCATATCTATATCTATATATCTATATATGTGGAGATATATATGTATAAACATATATATATTCATGAAATGCTTGGAATTGGAAGTGTTTCAGATTAATTTTGGATTTGAGACTATCTGCTTTTTTCTTTTTTTTTCTTTTTGCCAGTCCTGGGGCTTGAACTCAGGGCCTGAGCATTGTCCTTGGGCTTTCTCAAGGCTAGAGCTCTACCATGTGAGCCACAGCACCACTTCTGGATTTTTCTATGTATGTGGTGCCGAGGAATCGAACCTGGGTCTTCGTGCATGTTAGGCAAGCATCCTATCACTAGGTCAAACTCGTGGCCCCTTTAATTTAGTTTTATTTGTTAGTGTTGGCAACTGGGTTTTGAACACATCCTTCAGATATCAGGCCTGTAGAGATGATGAGCATAAGGACTCTGAAATTAGAAGACCCAGCAGACTGAGCCGTGGTAGGGGACCAGTTGCTGGATCTGTCAGAGTCCAGGGAACTTGGTTGCTTTGTGGAGCAGTTATATAAACTGAGCAGTTCTTCCTCCCGTTCTGCAGGATGAGGATATGAACTCAAGGCACTAACCAGGGGGAGGGGGGCTTCTTCTCCCAGATTCTGGTGGCCTAGACACTGGATCAGGGCAGCCCGGGGTTCCCGCAGCCCTATTGGGTTCTCCTTCTGTGAGCTACCAATCCCGCCTTCTCGGAGGACACCAGTCCCAGAGGGTGAGGCCTGCTCTACCCACTTTATTTTGTTTGATTGTCTCTGCAAAAACTCTGACTCCAAATAAAGGCACAGTCTGAGGCATTTGTGGTTAGGGCTTTAGCATGTCTGGTGGAGGGGACAGTCTAGACCTTTCCCATTCTCAGGTATGGAATTCTCCAGCATTTAGAGAGCCGGTGAGCTCAGCCCTGGCTGGTGTCTGTCAAGGGGCTGACAGTGTGTGGAGAGGATTCAGGTCACGGTAAGTGGCTCACCACCCAGTGCAGGTGTGGGCCAGGGTCCACCTCTGCTTCTGGGGCCAACTTTGGAGGGAGCATCGTGTGTCTTCCTGTATCCCCGGCTGCTAGGGGATGTGTGGAAATCATCATACAGAGAGGTGTGGATGCCCACTGCAGAGTAAATATTACCAGAAGCACTTGCTTCATGGGACAAGCCACACATCACACAAACCTTGCACATATTGGCCAGGGCTTTGGAAACCACGAGTGGAAGTTCTTTACAAAACATTTACCTTCTAGTCAATGTTTGTCCTACAAATAAATAGTCGCTTAGTCCAAGAATGTGGTCTTATAGTACAGTGCTTGCCTCCCATGCACAGAGCCTTAGGTTTGATTCCTGGGTACCACAAGCACAAACAAAGCCAGAAGTGGTGCCGTGGCTCAAGTGGTAGAGCTCTAGCCTTGAGAAAGCCCAAGGACAGTGCCCAGGTCCTGAGTTCAAGCCCCAGGACTGGTGGCCATGTTAAACCAAAAGTCACCATGGAAGTAATCAAAGGAAACCTTAGCCCTGTGTGGGACAATTTGTGCCAAGATAAACATCTGGTTTTATATAAATATATACAAATAATAGGCTGATCAAAGAAACAAATTATATATTAAAAAAAACCCTGTCTTCCTTCAGCTTTTTGTTTTCTTCTTTCCTAGTAAGAGGCAGTGGGTAAATAGAATTTTCTGGAAGGCTGATGAGTGGTATTTTCCAGTAGCTGACAAAAGAATAGTGATAGCCCAAGAATTAGAGTTGTCAACATGGGGGTCCTGGGGACAGCACTGCTCAGCAGGACGACAATTCCTTCACGTACCATTGTGTCAGAGTAGCACTTTAAAAATGAGAGGGGAAGAGGCTAGGAGTTTGGCCTAGTGGTTAAAGTGCTTGCCTAGCATGCATGAAGACCCGGGTTCGATTCCTCAGTAATCCACATACATAGCAAAAAGCTGAAAGTGGTGCTGAGGCTCAAGTGGTAGAGCTCTAGCCTTGAGAAAGTCCAAGGACAGTGCTCAGGCCCTGAGCCCAAGCCCAGGACTGGCAAAATAAATAAATAAGTAAACAAAATAAAAATGAGAGGGGAACTGGTTTAGCTTCGGTAATTTTGTGTAGTTAACTCAAACTATTATCATCTCACTGCCTAGGCCACCGGATGCTTTGTGTTCTTTGTCTCACTCCAGTCCCCGGATCTGGTGTGTATCTCACTCCTCCAGCCCGCTTTGATTCTCAGGAGCCGCCTCCCAGGTGCCCACAGGCTGTGTGGCAGCTCGCTCGACGCAGGGGCTGTGGAGGGTGGTCTGCTGGCCCTGCAGAGCAGGCGTCCACGTTTGGACCACGTGCTATTGGCGATGGTGGCGCAGCCCTGAGCTTCAGACCCTTCTGTGGGTCTCTGGGCGCAGGCAGGGGAGGAGGCAGGTCAGCATTCTTGCCAGCTTTCTCCAGGAGGGCTGATCTGGACTCCCCTTCATTTCAAAGTTTCGACACTCTCTAACATGGGGGCGAGTCTAGATTCCTCCAGCTGAGACCCTCATTCACATGGTTGTATACTTGACCCACTCCCTCACTCACCCCAGGGGAGATGTGGGAGGAGGGGGAGGAAGAAGAGAGGAAAGAAGGTAAGGAGAGGAGGGGGAGGAAGATCAAGTGGAAGAAGAGGAAGGGGAAAAGAAGAGAAGGGAGAAGGAAGACAAAGATAAAAAATTAAAGAAGAGGAGGAGGAAGAAGTCAGAATAGAGGAAGAAGACAGAATAGAGGAAGAGGAGAGGGGGGAGGAGGAAGACAAAATGGAGAAGAGGAGAAGGGGGGGTGAGGTGGAAGACAAAATGAAGGAGGAGACGGAGACCAGGGAGAGGTGGAAGACAAAATGGAAGAAGAAAGGAGGAGGAGGAAGAAGAGGAGGAGGACGGAGGGGGCCCCGGGGGAGGAGGAGGCTTTGGAGACTCAGGCCTGGCCAGTGGGGTGCAGGCAGGGAGTGCCCAGAGACTCAGGAAGGTTTTTTGCCCGTGGGTGAGATGGAGCTGTGGCCCTGGTGGCCTGTGAGTGGCATTCCCTCCGTGGGGTGAAGGAATGGAGCACTGAAGGGGGTGGGGCTCGTGGCACATGGACTGGCTGGGTGAGAACCACCGGGCAGGAAATCTAGGAAATTCCCAAGTTCAGATTTTTTACCAGAAAGGTCAAATTACCCTCAGGCAGTAAAGCTACAAGAGGAAAAAACAAATAAAAGAAGCTCACGAAGCCCCCAAGAGGTTATGGCAAAAGCAAGAATGTTCCGTCCAGCTCCTTTTCCACACGCAAATCATTGCACGAGAGTGGCAAAAGCTGGACGGTAGCTGTGTCAGCATTTCAAATCCTTCTGGAACTTTCCAGACTGGTGGAGAGCAGAAGACGTGCCCACATTTTCTTACACATTCCTTTGCGGGGGTCAGAGGGTGGCGAGGGTTTGAAAGTTTCCCAACAAAGCAAAGCAGAAGCCTAGACATTGCTGCATGCACGCATTCAAGGAAAACAGAACCTCAGCTTGAGACGGTGTTGGGACTGTGGTCTGAGCCACTCATTTTGGGGAGAACCACCACCACCACCACCACCACGACTCTTGTTTGTTTTTTGGGGGGTCCTGAGCTTGAACTCTGGGCCTGGGTGCTGTTGTTGAGCTCCTCAGCCCAAGGCTCGCGCTCTACTCCTTGGGCCACAGCCCCACTTCCCACCAGCACGGTTTCTATTCCAGAAAGCGCCCAGGGACCCTCAGGACCGTGACGTCATTTGCCAAAACAACAGAGACGAAGGGTCCCGGCATCTGGGCTCAGTTTCTAGAACTCCAGGTACCCAAGGACAAGCAGTCACCAGGCTGTGCTCCTCTGGGGACATTTGGAGGGTTCTATATGTGTCATCACTGGATCTGTTCAATCCTCCCAGCGGGACTGTGGTAGGTGAACCAGTCATTGCATGGCCAGGGGACATGTGTTAAAGATGGAGTGATAAAGGGGTATCCATGCACCCACTACCTGACGAATGTAACTCTCACCCTGACATCTATACATCACCCCGACAATAAAATACAATTTTAAAAAAAAGAAAGAAAAAAGATGGAGTGATACAGTGGCCAGCTTGGTGGAATGCTAATTTAGTGTCACCTCCACAAGCTGGGGTAGTATTTCGAATGGTGCATAGTCCTCTGCCCTCAAGTCAGTGTGCAAGCTATAGTCCTGTTATTCTTATGAGTGGAGACAGAGACCAGAGTGTAGTGGAAGGAAAGAAATTTACCCATATCCCCCCTCGCCTCCATGGACATTGTGGCATGGCATATACTGGTTTAGATGGGTTACAATTTACTGTATTGATATTGACACTGTTATTTTTTTTTCTTGCTCCCACCCCTGCACTTACTAAACCATCAGCATTTTCTGAACATGATTTTGAAAACTTTTCATTATGGAAATTAAAAGAAAAAAAGAAACACACTGACCTATACCCAACCAGCAAGCAGGGCCTCAGAAAGCCAGCGAGCTTATCACCCAACCTCTATACCTGGCCAGCCAGCTGCTCCCCTCCCTGCTAGCCCTCTTCCCAAATATTTTGAAAAAGTATTCAGGAATAATATAATCTCCCTCAATATTTTAGTGTGTGGTATCTGAAAGATAAGGGAAAAGACCAAGAACTTCAAAACAAATAAATATAACATTTTCTTATGTAAATGTATTTTTAACATGATTACTAAATATTTAATCAGGGCTCCTATTTCTACAGCTGGCTCCTAAGTTTTATCTTGTGACAGTTTGTTTGCTCTGGGATGCAGGCAAGGTTGGCTCATGTAGTTTAGTCTACACTTCTGTCCTTCATGGTGTTGCAATTTAATTATAGAGGACCCTGGCCTACTGCCTCTGGTGTCCCAAGCAAATGAGTGTAGATGCATGAGTCCGGTTTGCTCTTTGGTGTTTCGCTCTAGAGGTCTGCTCGGAGTCAGGCTGTTAGTTTTGGGAGTGTCAAGATGCTTGCGTAGACGTTGCTGGACTCTCCATTGGGAAGATGAAGCTCGGGCCCTCCTTGCTTGCTTTCTCCTTGTTACTGCCTCCTCAATTCATTAGCTCATTAGCAGTTCTGCATTTTTTTTTTACTTGGGATCCGTCGCCATCAAGTCTTCTTCTAACCTTTAGTTTGTATGGTGAACGCAGAACACAGGTAATGTCTGAGTCTTTTCTTTATTCAAGTGGTCCATTTTGAAGGTTACCAACCTATGGATACCATCTATTGTAGTTCGGTTTTTGGTGATGCGGGGGCTTGAACTCAGGGCTTCACCCTTGCGAAGCAGGTACTCTTTCAGTTCTGCATCCTCCCTGGAGGGGGGGCAGCCCCCTCCGCCCTCACCATCCAGCCTTGCTCAGAGAGAACAGGAAGAAGCCTGCCTGCAGGGCAGGTGGGCAGGGGTGAGGCAGGCCCATCTTCTGAGCTTGGAGCTTGAGAAGCCATAGTGCACGTGTTCAACGAGTACTCACTGCAGTTCTCCCCACCCCCACCACCCCAGTCTTGGGACTTGAACTCAGGGCCTGGGCTCTGTCCCTGGGCTCTTTTTGCTCACATGCTTATGCTCGAGTGACTCTTGTTTCACTCAAAAGCTGTCCCAAAGTACAAGAGAAGCAATGCCAGCTATCCAGCTACACCAGAGAGAAAAGCTGTACAGGGCCTTTATGTGCAAGTGACGGTGCTAACTTAGTAAGGAAAGAAAAACATCATATCATGCTGAGGTTAAGATCCACAGTTGGCTGGGAAATGGAGATGGAAGGAGAGGGAGAGAAAAAGGGAGAGAGAGGGAGGGAGGGAGAGAGAGAGAGAGAGAGAGAGAGAGAGAGAGAGAGAGAGAGAGAGAGAGAGAGAGAGAGAGAGAGAACACGTTCAGAGCAAGAGTGGGGGAGAGGGAGGGAGGTGGGGAGCTTGGGTCTGAATATCCCCTTCAAGCCCCTGCCTCTAGGCCCCACCCCCTCATGGCTCCCCTGGGCCTGGGACCAGACCTTTGGCTTTTGGGGGGTGTTGGAGATTTCAGCTCTAACACATGGCAGCATGCTCCAGGGCCTTAGCGTTCCTTCCATGCAGCTGGCAATGTAGGAAGAACAGGCAGGGCGAGGATGAGATGGGAAGTAGAGGGAAGGATTTGAAGCTCCTTCTCCCCCCACCCTGGGAATGGGACAAGAGGAGGGAGTCTGAGTGCTCCCCACAGCGTCTTCCTAAGCATGGCGCCTGCCCCACTAGCAAGGTGGTTTGAGTTTTCTCTTCTGGCCTTTAGTCAGATCTTTCTGCCCATGCCCAACAGCAGAAAGACCACATGGCTCGTGGAATCAGGCCCATTCCCAACTCTCAGAAGTATCATTCTGGCAAGTCAGATGGCAGAGCTTTCTTTCCAGAGCGTGATACTCCGGGGCCCTGTTCCCTGGGACTGTCTCTCATGGTGAACAAAGCTGGAGTTGATAGCTATATGCTGGGACCTGCCATTGACTGTGCCAAATCTTTAACACCCGACACTCCAGATTCTGTGGATGGAGTAATCATCTTGGGAATTCTCAGAAGTCACGCAGGGCCCCTGGTGTGGGCCAGCAGCCTTTGAGCTGGCAAGTGGTCTGTTCAGGGCACCTGAGCCTCTGCTGCAGGCACCTGCCCTAATGTCTTCCCACCTTGTCCACACACACTTGAGTTGGCAGCTGTTTCTCAGTCCCTTACTGCTGTGTTTCTCAGGCCTCGTGACTGTGAATGCTGTCTGTCTGCTGTCACATAGAATCATAGCATTGTAACACAAGCCAATAATCTGCAGGTCACTGCACACGGTGCATAGCGGCAGGGTGTCAAAGGAAGATTCGAACTCATAGATTGCATCACTATAGTTTGTGATCTATAAAGGCCCTTGCCTTTTCTCCCACAAAGACCTTGTGTGTGTGTGTGTGTGTGTGTGTGTGTGTGTGTGTGTGCGTGTGCGCGTCGAGCACATTAGCCTTTAATTTTTTTCCCTAAGGGTTTCTATGGTGCCAACTCTCCATGACAACTGTTGAAATCATACTGAAATGTTTTCTAAAAAAAATCCTCAACCCAAACAACAATAAAAAAATGACTGGAAGCAAGGGAGGGATGCCGCCACAGCAGTTAAAACGTGTCTGAGTGATCAGTGATCAGTCACTTCTGTAATTCTGCGCCCAAATGCAGGCAATGCCATCGTCTTGAGTCCTTTGATGAGAAACCTCCCCGGTTCTTTCTAACTCCCTGGGCAGAAGCTTCACAGAAGTGTCATTTCCCGTGTCTCTTGGGGGACATGGAAAATTATTTTTCTTAAAAGCATGTGGCTCCCCCCACTCCCCACCCCCGGACTCTCTGAGTGAGGCTTTGGAGCAGATGATAAATGGCCATATGACTCTGCCAATAATTTGGAATTCTGGGAAAATTCTCCTGGGCTGGAAGGAAGATGTGTGGCTGCAACATCTCCCCAAGAAACGATGCTTGAACCGGAATGAGAGGACCCTGGCACAGCAGGACTTCGTGCCAGGGTCCTCCTTGAGTAAATGGCAATGTGGACACGTTTCAGCAGGGGTGTCGGCCGAGCTCTCTGTCCTGCCCTCTGTGAACTCAGTTCTGTTCACACTGGGCTTCAGAATGTCCACGTTCAGCTCCTGTCATCCACAGGAAGATGTGCCCTGGGCCTGCGGCACTGGTGTGCCTAGAGATGCTGTCAGGATGCCACTTGGTTTGGCATTTGCTCTGTGGATCCCCTCCTCACTGCCATAAGTGCCCAGGGAGCTAGGCACAGGGTTTCTAGCATCTGCAAGAGCAATTCTCCTTCCGAGAGACTCTTCTGGAATTTCTCATAGCTACAACCCCACAGAGATGGAGCCAGCACTTACCACGTGTGCAGATATGTAGACAGGAAGGGACACTCAATGTGCTGCCACTGAGGTCCTGAGACCCTGCTGTGCTCCTCCTCCACAGGCCTCAGCACCTCTACCCCCCCCCCCCCACCTTCACTCTGGACTCTACAGAACAGGAGCCCAGCTGAACCTGAGAGGTGGAAGGAAAATCCTTATTGTGGAAGTCTGGCTGGGCTCACTGTCTCACAGAGCCAGATAGCTGATAACTCCACTTGGGTAACTGCCTGACTCAGCCATGACAGCCCCGAGCAGCTGCAGATGACGTAGGATTTGGATGGGCATGGCAGTATATCAATAAAACTTTATTAACAGACGTAGTGGGTAGTAGGCTGGATTGGGCCCTGCAGGCTGTAACTTTGACAACTCTTGGCCTATGGGAACTCCTTTCCCACACGAAATGAATCATAAGGTATGAATGATGAGTTTCTCAAGATCTCACTTGCTGAATATCACAGTGTGGTTGTGTCACATTGTGACAGGAACAGAAGGGACAGGACTGTGGCAAGTGTGAGTGGGGTGAAGGAGGAAGAGCTAGTCTAGCCCTAGGCTAGGCTGGCTGGGTGAGAAGACTTGGAGAGTGGGGAATACGGGTGGATTCTCAGGTGAAGGGGTTGCCAAGGTGAGTTTTGAGGATGAGGTAGAATTTCCAGGGGTTTGAACCAGAGGGTGTTGGGATGCACTGTTGACCAGCACACCAGCTCATGGGGCAAACAGTGGAGCACGTGATTAGGATAAGTCTGAGAAGAGGAGGTCTGAGGTGGGGGACATCTGGGAGCTGAGGCTCTGGGTTGAGACCCTAGGGCAGGTTCTCAGGTCTCTGCATGTTCTATCAGTTGCCCCTGTGTGCCTCAGTTTCTCCCCATGGAGAGTGGTAGTAGCAGTGCACTTAAATGACAGCAGTGCGTGGGTGGCCACACACCCGGCTGGTGGGCACGGGCTAGGAGATGTGTGGATGCAGGATGCCCCCGGGGCCAGTTGCTCTGAGTAAACGAGATGGTCCTCACAGCCTGAGCGGGCCTCATGCAATCATTTGAAAGGCCTCACGGAGCTGGTGGGAGTGCCGGCTTACTCCTGTGATCGCAGCTTCTGGGAAGGGGAGGTCAGAGAATTCAAGTGTGAGGATGGCCCAGGAAAAAAATCCCAGCTTTATTCTCTAAACAGAAACTGTCTGGAGGCACGACTCAAGTGTTAGAGCATCTGCCCAGCAAACTCCAGGTCCTGAGTTCAAACCCCATCCTGCAGCTATGACCACACTGCCTCAAAAGCCACGCAGGATTCCCTGGTGAAGGAGAAATTTCTTCTGGTGGACTATGGGTCACTTGGTGCTGCCTGTGGGTGTCACACTGGCCAGCCCTCTCCACACCCTTTCTCTGTAAATCATCGTAATATCCCCAGTCATAGAATGACCAGAATGAACACTCAATGTACGCTGAGTGTATTTGTGGAATGGTGGCTTTGTATGTTATTTTGGGGTGGCTTGCTTCCCCCGAGTCCTGGCAGAGTCTCTGATGGGCCACCCCTGGAATCCCAGACTGTTTCCTGCACGGATCAGCATCACAATCCAATTCCATCATGCCCCAATCCAGAAAGACCTACTGTAATTCTTGCAAAGTGATGGGTGGGGGGGAGAGGATTGAAGGATGCTTCACATGTGCATGGAGACAGCATGAGAAAACCCACCAAACGTGCTGCTTAAAAAGGGGGCGTGCGTGAAGGGCCGGCACAGAGCGAGCGTGTTCCAGCCACAGTGCACGCTCCTCAGAACTTCCACAGCGAATGCTCTGGTACTACAGACGTATGCCAACGAAAGATGGGGAAAGCCATGACTTCGGGTTTATAAAGGAAATCTATTTGGGAAACAAGCACATCCACGACTACGTTTCCTGGCCACACGCGAATGCTGCGCCGTGGCCGCATGGAGCACGCTTAGGAGCAGATGAATCAGATCAGTAGGAACCAGGTCCCAGGACAGCCTCTGCCAGGCTCTTGGCACTGTGTGTAGCCAGCCAGTGACAGGTGCCACCCCAACCACTACGCTTTCCACACACAACACCCCATCCAAACCCAGCCACCCCACTCACCCCACACAACACGTGTGGTATGGAGGGCTTTCGAGGGGTCTAGCCTGTGGGGTGATGGTTTGAGGTCTCAGTTTGCCTTATCGTCACCACCTAGTCCGTGTGTGAGCCCTATGATTGGATGTGTCTTTGTCAGGCAGAAGAAATGGCCTTCCCCGCCCTGTGGGCCTCCATGGCTGGACACAGATTGGGGAAGAGGACAGATCCTGATGAGGACACACCTATCTGTGGACAGGCCCTGTGGGACGGTGAAGCTGCAATCTCAGGAACATTACAGGCGTGGAGAAGGCCAGGTGCCTGTGTGGATTTGGGGGTTGTGCCCACCATCAGGTCCAGAGATGGGGAGGATGTGTTCGTTACAAGTCCAGCAGTGGGGTTCTTCAATGGCCCCAAGAGGACTTAGGAAGCCAGTCTATCAGCACTGGCTCAGCAAAGGCTGGATTCAGACAAGGTAGCAAATCTTCTGGATGGAGATCCGAGAAAGAAATGGATCATTGACAGGTTGGGAGGCTTCCACAGCAATTGAAAACACGAGTGGTTTATTTCTAGATTTTGGTCAATATTTGCCAAGAGCCTTGAGGGAGTTGGTGGGAAACCGTGGCTATCCGGGCTGGCTTGATCTAGAAGCCAGCGAGGCTTCCTGAGGGAAGGGGAATGGGCTAAAGAAGTAGAGGGATGTCGAGGATGGACACTGGGTGGTGGTGCTGGAGGGAAGGAGGGAAGACGCAGATGGTAGGTGCTCCATTTCAACCATTTAAGCCATTTTGAGACGTCTAGTCCAGTGGTTTATAGAAGAGATACAGCATGCGGGGCAGCCATCACCACGAATCCCAAAGCCTTTCCCTCACCAGGACAAGGCCCCCTGACCTGCGTGCGCTCGCCCTCTGAGCTTCCTGCTCCGCCCTGTTCTGTCTCCGTGGCTTTGCCTGCCCTGCAGTTTCATCTACACGGAAGGATTTGCTGTGGTCTTTGGTGAGTGGCCTGTGCTCCTATTTTCCCCTTGTCCTGACTCCTGCTCATGACTCTTCCACTGCAGTGGAGGAGGAAGGACGGCCCTGGATGTAGAGCCTCTGCAGGGGCAGGGCGGGGCAGGCAGGCTCCCTCCATGCTGTGGAAGGGAGTGTGGCTCCCCCGTGATCCCAGGATCCTCTCTGCTCTCCCTCTTGGGAGGAGGCTGGGCCGGGCTCCCTTGAGTGTGCACTAGAGTTGTGAACACCAGCTGTCGAGCTCTCGAGGGCCCAGCCAGATCCTGGGGAAGGAAGGGACGGGTGGAAGAGACTGAGTGTTCCTCTCAGCCATCCCGTGATACTCATCTCCCCACAAAGCCGAGAGTCCCCCCACGCCTGGCTGTGGCACCTCTTTTCCGGAGCATGCATGAGCATGACAGCAAACGCTCACAGGAGAGGTGGAAGGGAAAGGAACCGTGGCTTTCTTGGAGGCAGTACTGCGGCGCCAGGCCTGCCCAGACTCCCCATAGCAGTGGCTGGCACTCAGGACTCAGCCCAGGCTTCCTCTTCCTGGGCTTGCCCCCTGGGATGCCATAGGAAGAGCTCTTCTCACCAGGCATTGCTACCGTTTTTGCCTGTCCCCTCCCCACCCCGCTCCAGGCCTCTGTGCCTGGAACTAAGCACAGCTGGGGAAGATGAGAATTCACCAAGGCCCAGAACGGGCTGTGTGTGTGGATTCCTGCAAGCAAACCACGCTCACCTGAAGTTTCCCACAATGCAAGGGGGGAAGCAAGTGGAGGCTCTGATGGTGAGCACCTGGGCCCTGCAGCCATCTCGTACTCAAACTCTGGAGCCTGCTGCCCAGAGTGGCCGTGTGGGCCAAGTGGGGCTGCCCTGGGTCCACCCTGGGCCCTGGCCATGGCTGGAGCCTCTGAGGCGCAGATCTGAAGGTGAGCACGACATGGCAGCTCTCTTCTTTGGGGTGTGGCGGGTAGACTTGGTTGGGGTACAGACACCTTAACACTGCCATCCAGGAGTTCAGCTTGGTTTTGGCGCCTGCACAGAGTGTGTTCCTGCAGGGCAAGGGGTGAGGGTGGTGGGAAGGCCGGAACCTTCTGAGGCAGCTGGAGGCAGAAGCAGGGCAGCTATGCACAGAACAGGAAGTGAGGTCTGGGCAGGAGGTCAGCCGCAGTGACCTTCTATGTTGGCGCTGCTGTCCCCCCAGTACTGGGCAGCTGGGCGGGCTTGTCCATCAGGAAGGGACTGGCTCTCAAGGTCACTGTGTAGAGCTGACAGGGGCCGCAGGAGCCCTTGACCCCTTAGCAGGTGGGCTCTGACTCTGAACTCGACCTCATGCCTTCTGTAGCTCTGAGTAGACCTTTCAGGTCTCTCCAGGGGAATCTGGACAGGCGGCGCCTGCAGCTGGACCCAGTCCTGGGGCTGGATGACTGCCCGTCTTACCCCACACGGGACAGGTGACTGGGATCAGGGTTGAAAGTTGACATTCCCCAAGTGGCGTCAGCGTGAGGGGTGTGGTGTGGTCACAGCCTGATTAAAACAGGGAGGAGGAAGGGCTTACAAAAGAAAAAAAAAACTTTATTATTTTTTACAGCAAATGGTGTCTTTGAAACATTTACTTATCTTATGAAAGATTAGGTATTTACTGACAGAGAAGTATAAAAAATGTACAAATCACCTGGAATTCCACCAGCAGACAATAACCCTGTTATCTGTGGTGGGGGCCATCAGGGATGTAGAAACTGTACCCCGTCCTCCATGTGCTCACTAACTCCAGCCTGCGAGTATCACTGTCCCTGTTTCACTGAAAATCAGGTAGTGAGTGTCTCCATGTCTTTGAAAAACTTTTTAGCAGGGCTACACTATCTCTAATGTAGGTGAACTGAGATGTTCACGTCTGCCCGAGAAACTTCCTGCTCTGTCCCTTACCCCTCCCCGCCCCCCTCTGCAGGATGGCAGAAGCCTGCTGAGCTCAGGTGCCACTGTGGCAGTTCATACTTAGGCAAGGCCACCTTGCAAGTCACGGGGGCAGGATTGCTATCTCAATGAAAGGTTTGACGTAACTGCCCTTAATGATTATAATTTTCCCATTTCGGGCAATCAGTGGGCTGTAGGACAACAGAGGAATTTGTTTGGGAGTTGGTGTGCGTGGCTGTCCTTGGCGAGCACGTGCCTGGGGGCGGCCCTGAGAGACAAGGATCAAGGCCCGCTTCCCCTGCAGTGGGTGGTGGGCCCCTCATTACTGATTCTGATGATACCATGTGGGCAGGGAGGAGCCCTTCTCCGTGGCAGTGCCAGCTCTCCGTTGTGCTTGGTTTTCCAGATTTTAATCTTCTAGAATAAACTGACAGTTCATCAGGATTGTCCCTGGAGGCACATCAGAGGTCACAGGAGCACTGGTTAGGGCGACGTTCTGTGGGGCTTCTGATCCGGAGGTTTTCACATGTGATTCATTGGGATTCTGAACTCTTGGGTGGGACACAGAGGCAGGAGGGAGGGCACGTACCACACGTTGGCCACACACCGGCTAGTATTTGAAGAAGCCCCTGGGTTGGGGCACCTAGCTGGACAGGCCTGTCTCCCTGGTGTGTGAGGACGGTGGTGCAAACGGTTCAGGGACTGAGTGTGGACAGCAGGCCCTGTCTGGGGAGCAGGCCCATGCACACGCTCTGGTGGGAACCATGTCTTCTTCTCTGGCCCATGGTAGAAAGACTACTCTTCCGCTTTCTGGAACATTCAGTATATTGAAGGCTTCTGGGTGGCAGTTCTACGGATACTTTATAATCGTCTAGCAGTCCACGGATGTGGATTCATACTGTGTGTGTGTGTGTGTGTGTGTGTGTGTGTGTGTGTGTGTGAGAGTGAGAGTGAGAGTGAGAGTGAGTGTGGGGCCCGTGGTTCATGCCTGTAATCTAGCTATTCATAAGGATGAGATTTGAGGATCACAGTTCAAAGCCAGCACAGGCAGGAAAGGCTGGGAGAATATCTCCAGTAAACTAAACAGAAAAAGCCGGGAGTGACTCAAGTGGTGGAGTGCTAGCCTTGAGCAAAAGAAATTCAGGGACGGTGCCCGGGCCCTAAAGTCAAGCTCTAGGACCAGTAAAATCAAAAAAGGGGAGGAGCACTGGGCAGGGGCAGGGCAGGAAAGCCTGTAAGCCTACTGGGAGAGGACCGGGGGGTCTTGGTTTGAGGCTGGATCAAAAGAAAGAAAGGAAGGAAAGAAAGAAAGAAAGAAAGAAAGAAAGAAAGAAAGAAAGAAAGAGAGAAAGTTCATGGGACTGGATTCTGTCTCTATCAGTGGCTGGACTCAGTGGTGTGTGTGAAATTTGAGTGCCATAGATTAAGGTTAGCAGATCAATCCAAGAGAATATTGTTTCCTATTATCCAGCAAAAAGTTGAAAGTGGAAGTGTGGCTCAAGTGGTAGAGGACTAGTCTTGAGTGAAAAAGTCAAGCAAGAGCACAAGGTTTTGAGTTCAAGCTCCAGCACTGGCGCAGGAAAGAAAGGACAGTGTACAGTAACCCTGGCATAAAGCCAGACCCTGTTCTAGGATAACCCTGACTGCAGTGGGTTGGCAGAGTAGCTCAAATAGTCCAGTTCTTTCCTTGCAAGCGTGGAGCCCTAAATTCAATGCCAAGGACCACCAAGGTCATAAAGGTAGACTAAAGCGAGGGAGCCTATCTGCAGAGCCAGGAGGTCCCGCCAGGGCCACCACCCCACCCCTAAGCGAAACCTGCTCAGCGGGCGGCTTACGCCACTGCTCTGTGTATGGAGATTTCCTGTCCAGGAGCTTAGAGTCTCCGTTTGGACAAGCGCCTGGGCTTCTGTCAGGGTGAAATGTTCATCTGGCTCAGCAGGATTTTCTTTCTTTCTTCTGGGTACATCCAAAAGACCACACAAGAGCCCATATGATTTCTACAACTGGTTCATTTCCAAGGGTGGGGTCCCCGAGGGACAGAGTCCAGGCTGTAGGAAGTAGCTTCTTCCAGGTGTGGCTGGGAGGAGCTGCGGGGCTCCCACTGGAACTTCCCCCGAACATCCAGCCGGGGACATCCAGCCGAGTCCTTGGGTTCCTGAGTGAGAAGGAGCCAGTTCTGAACTGCTGCCACCAGCCCAGACACGTGCTGTGTCTAGAGGAAGCGTGGCTTATGGATATTACAAGATGATCAAAGCGCAAGGACGGATGAGGAAAATGCTGCAGGAGGGCGAGACTCACCAGACTGGGCGGCCATCGTCTCCTCTGGGCTTGCAGGTTGGTGGCCACTCACATGTTTCCCTGTAGGGCTGGCACTGCCACCCACAGGTGCCCAAGGAGCTGCAGCAATGAGGTTTAGAAAACACACCTGGCAGCCTGGTGTGGGCAGGGAACACCTCCGCTCTGGACACAGGTTCCCAGGTGCTTCTCACTGATACAGTCAGATACTCGTTGTCAACTCGGAGCTGGACCCAGCTGTGGACATGGAGCGCCAGTCAGCACCATTTGAGGGGCTCAACGACCGGTACTTCTCCTTTATGAAGGATTCCTTTAAAAAATGTGAAGCACAAGACCCTCGGTGAAAATAATACATACTGAACACAAAAAGACTGAGGGCATGACTCAGATGGTAGAGAACTTGGAGGCTCTGAGTTCGATGTCCTATACAACCCTCCCCAAAAGGGACAATTCTGTCTATGAATACCTCCTCTCCATCTCCCTCTGTACTGAATCATGTAACTGAAAAGTCCATGGGTAGATCTGTACACAGTCGCTCAGGCTATGTCAGAAATCCTTTTTCTCCCCCCTTAAAAATATTCATGATTACATTCATTTTCTTAAAAAAGATTCATTATCATCATTACCAGTTCAGCAAATATAACATTTTGAAGTTTAAACAGATTAAAGAATGAGTATTTTTTTAAAATGTGAAGCAATGCCATTAGAGAAATAAATTTAAAGCCCCCAATCCACCACTCCAATGAGATAATTTTTATTTCTGAACATTAATAGATGCAAGTTTTAATAACTTCTAGCCATGGCTCACACCTCGTCGTTTTTGCATGTGGACCATCACAAAACGAGTGAAATAAATGGCCGTTTGTTCCTGCGCTTGTGCGAGCTATCTCTATCTGCAGGCATGGGAGATCAGGGCTGCATGCTTTCCATGTAAGTCGAAAGGCTTACTGGGCACGAGAAAAGCCCTGAGCTTTCCTCCCCTTGTTTGTGCCAATAGAAGTCTCCTTTTAGGCCATTCAGCTTCCTTTCCAGATCTCACCTCCCATGGCTGTACTTTTGGCAACAGGCCTGGCCTGGCTGTGGAGATGGGGTAACTTTCTCCCAGTCCCATCTGAGGACTCCAGCCCTCCACTCCATACAAATGCATTTCTGTTTAAGAAGTGGGAGCTGAGTGACACACGTGAGGTGGGTTCATTTCTGCCTCACCTTCCCCAGACTCTTCCCTTTGGGGGGGGGGTCTGGCCGGTGGGGTCACGCGTGCCTTTTCCCATGTTCTCTAGCCCCATGAGCAGGAACTGGTCCTGACTGTCCAAGCGGCTTGTAAGCTTGGCCAGGGTGCCTCGGCAGAGATTTCTCTTAATGGCACATGGGCATACCTTGCTTAGCTGGACTTCAGAGAGACCCCTAATTAAGGCCTTGTGTTTATGCACTGCCTGTCATTATTATCATTACACCAGAATGCATTGTGGGAGTGGATATCACTACCACCTGCCACTTCAAACTGCCCATGGCAAAGCACCCCTCCTGTGGGAGGGACGAACCCAGATGACCTCTGCCAGAAACCCCTCCACCCCAGCCCTTCCACTCCCCTTGTCCCCCTCCCTGCCAGTGTCACTGGACAGTCTGACATCTTAGGCCCAAGGGAGGTGGCTCACGTCAGGGCCTAAAAGTGGAGAGGACTGGAGGAGGAGGCTGGCTCCTCTCTGAGCACCTCCTCTGGGACCCACAGAGTTGGAAACGGGGTGCCATTTCAGCTGAGGGCCCCCTCAGGGACTTGAGTTTGCTTTCCCCATTGCCTCCCACCTCTAACAGCTGTACGGCCAGGTGATGGCCTAGGGGCCCCTGAAGTTTGGGGTCAGTGCCATTCTAGAAAGCAGCCGGGGGGTGGGCCTTCCTGCAGAGGGGCATCACAGGTTAGCCCACAGTGAGAGCTCCACTCCAATTCTATCCCCACAGCTGCGCGACTGTGGGCAGGTTGTGTCCCGGCTTCGATTCTGTCCCCTGGGGAAGGAGGTGAACAGTAGAGTTGATGTTGGTTGGTTATTGTAGGAGGTCCTGAGTGTTTAGTGAATGCCCTGGGAGTGAGGCCGCCCTGGGAATTGGCCATTCCATCACACAGCAGTGGGAGAGGTGGATCAGCTCCTCCTGGGTCTGGGGCTCTGTGACTGGCGAGGGCTCCCACCCCAAAGGGAGGAGAGGGCGGGTGGAAAGAAGGGCAGGCGTTGATATGGGTGCAATTGCAGACACAGCGGAAGGGGCTGAAGCCTCTCAAGGCTGGATGTGCCAGCTGGTCCCCAGGGGTTGCTGGGCCCCCAGCCACAGTTTCCCGTGCAGTCCAGGAAAAGTGAGCAGGTGGTTGAGGGATGGGTGCTGAGGCCCACAGATGACAGGTTAGATTCCAGCAAAGCTGAGCCGTGCTTAGATGGAGTTGAAGGGGTGGCAGTGGGGCAGAGAACACCCCAGCTTCCTTCTTCACCATACCCTCTAACTGTGAAACCATCCTCCAGCTGTGAATGTATGAAAATAGAATCTTTTTTTTTTTTGCCTTCCTGAGTCTTGAACTCAGGACCTGAGCGCTGTCCTTGGACTTTCTCAAGGCTGGAGCTCTACCACTTGAGCCCT
Organism: Megascapheus bottae; assembly: GCF_031878675.1. Lineage (NCBI taxonomy): Eukaryota > Metazoa > Chordata > Mammalia > Rodentia > Geomyidae > Megascapheus > Megascapheus bottae. The sequence goes on along the minus strand of NC_143509.1, from coordinate 101,522,663 downwards.
AGTGCCACTTCCAGCTTTTTCTACGTATGTGGCACTGAAGAACTGCACTCGAGTCTTGGTACATGCTAGGCAAGCATTCTATCACTAGGCCAAACTCCTGGCCCCCAGAATTGCTTTTATAGTTATATTGCTTCTGAAATGAAAATATAACGATTTTCCCCCCTGAAATTACACCACCTAAGGAACCTACCCCAAGACAGAGATTTTTTTTTCTAAGACTTTTTTTTTTTTAAATTTGAGTGGATTTTGTACTTGTTAGGCAAGTGTCTTCATTGCATTTTTTTTGCCTGGAGAGGGCTCTGGACTTTATGTACTCCTACCAGCTTCCTGAGTAGCTGGGATTACAGGTGTGTGCCACCATGCCTGGCCAGACATTTCTAATCTTCACATTCAGCACTGTTAAGAGTAGTAGAGGCTGGGAGTTTGGCCTAGTGGCAGATTGCATACCTAGCGTGCATGAAGACCCAATTCCTTGGTACCACATACACAGAAAAAGTCGGAAGTGGTGCTGTGGCCCACGTGGCAGAGCTCTAGCCTTGAGAAAGTTCAAGGACAGTGTCCAGGCCCTGAATTCAAGCCCCAGGACTGGAAAAAAAAAAGAGTAGTAGAGAAGTCAAAGTGTGATCATCCTCATGCTTGGTGATTCCCTGGTGTGGCCAGTGGGCTGGACACAGCCCCTCGGGTAGGCGGCGCTGTGGAAGGCTGTGTGTCTGTCATGAGCTGTCCAGAGCACCGCTGAGGCGGGGTAGGCCAGGGTCTGGGGTGTCAGAGGAAGGTGGGAGCAGGCGGATAGGGTGGGCAGCTTGGGGCCCTGGTGAGGTTTCCGGGAATTCTGCTGGCTACATCCTAAATGTAGTGTAGGTTAGAAATAGAAATGTTTGCAGCCCGGGAGGTGGGAGTTGCTTGTCCTGAGTGTGGGGTTTTGTTTCCCCATCAGGTGTCGGGGCCCAAGGTCCCAGGAGTGGGGTGCAGGCAGGAGCAAGGAGGCAGGGTTCTGCACTGTGGTGGGCGAGAGGAGGAGGGCTGGGAGGAGGGAGAGTTGGACTAGACCAGGTGGAGACTTGGGGTGGTTTCCGCCCTTCCTACCACTCTGTGGATCTAATCATGGGCCTCTGCCACCCAGGGGGTGGGGGGAATGTCTGCCCCTGGGCGGCTGTGCCTGCCCCTGCCCCCACTCTACAGCGGGCTCAGCAGGCATTCTATTCCAGAAGTGCCACCTTGGCCTGTTGGGGCAGCTCTCACACCACCACGTCACCCTGGCTCCAAGGTCACCTCTTGTGGCTGTCCACATTCCTGGGGGAAACCCCAGCTGAGGTCCTGGTGTGCAATGCAGTAGCCGAGGCCCCGCCAGGCCCCCTGGCCTGGTGGCACTCAGGAAGCAATGCCCTCCACTCCTCACAGGGACATGAGGGAATGGAGCGGGACCCTGAGGAACAAGGGTGTGGGGATTTCAGGAATGTCTGCCCCAGCTTGGACCTCTCAGCCAGCAGGCCACATGGTCACTGTCTCCCCAACCCCGTCCACCGTGGATCCAAGTGGTGACTACTGGAATTCATGGGAAAGCTTTCCATCCCTCCACTGCCGACCATGCCGGGGTCTGTGGCTGTGAAGGAGTGGGGGCTCGGTGACAGGAAGAGGGGTTTGGCCCTGTACTGGAAGAGGTGGAAGTTTGCTTGGAGAGAAGTACCGGGGTGGGCCAGGTTGAGCTGCCCAGCTCCCCATGGAGGGTCAGAACCACTTCTGGGCACTGGAGGCCATCTCAGAGTCCCTGATGTATCCTCCCCTGCCTGGTCTAAGTAGAGGCACTCAGAGTGGGTGTCCCCCAAATTCCTACCCACCCAACAGCCTCTGCACAGGCCTACTGGGAAGAGGGGCTTTGCAGAAGTGACTGGATGAGATAACCCATGAAGAACAAGGATGGCTCCTAAACCCAAGCCCTGGGGTCTTCAGGGGAAGGAGGGCACACAGGGAAGAGACACACACACGTGTGTGTGTGTGTGTGTGTGTGTGTGTGTGTGCGTGCGTGCGTGTGTGCATGTGAGCATGTCCGTGTGCGTACGCACGTGTGCATACGCATGTGTGCATGTGGGGGGAGTCACACCACAAGGAGGCAGAGAGTGGGGTGATACCGTTGAGAGCTGGGGTGCTCCAGGGACTGCCCAAGGCCCTGGCACCGGGGTCCTCCCCCGTGCTCTCAGAGGAAGCCTGTGGCTGGCGTCCCCACGGGGGCAGCTGTGGGGTGGGGTGTCTGTCAGTTAGGAGCTGCAGGCCTGCCTCTCATGCTGGGAGTTATTGGCAGCAGGCCTTGGGTACCTGGACCTCCGTGTGAAGTGGGAAAGGAGCCACCCTGCAGCACCTGGCAGGGAAGTGGCCATGCTGGGGCCTCCCCTTAGCTCCCCCCTGTCCCCTCAGCTGCAGGACGGGGCCCCAGTGGGTCTGGAATTCCAGAGGAGGCCTGGCGTCAGCCCATGCGCCAAGCTAGATACGTGGCTGACATGGCGGCCACTTCTTCTGCAGGCAGAGCTCCTGAGATAAGGGATGGGGAGGAAGGGGAGGAGTCGTGGGAAGTGGGGGAGATGCTCTTCTGAAGGGTGGGTGGCGGGCTGCACAGAGGGCTGCAGCCAGATCTGTGCTTTCACTGCTCAGCAGGAAAAGGAGCCCAAGTGGAAACCAACATGTGTCCTTGGTAAGGTTGCAGAAGGAGGGAGAAGAGGCGACTGGGGGTGAGACACATTTCCCAGAGCACCCCTCCAGCCACCTCTTTCAGCCAGGCCACTATCTAGTCAAGTGTCTAGTACCTTCCAAAATAGAGCCCCAAGCCAGGGACTGGGGCTGCAGCCACAGAAGGGCGCATTGCACAGGCTGCCCCTTCCCACCCTGTGATAGCACCCATGTGCTTCCCGGGCTGGGAGAGGACCCAGGTGACTGTCCCTGCTATGCAGCCCAGCCTCTAGGAGGTTTCCAGACAGTTCCCGGGCTTAGAGCTTCCAGAAAGTCTCCTTGGTAAAGTCCTAAGCAATACAATGAGGTGTTTTCACAGTACTGGCCCTTAGCGTGACGGAGAAACAGCTCAGTGACCAGAGTGTCAGAGCCCACGTGTGCCGGCCCTCCTCCCTGGGGATGCTGTCTCAGAAGCGAGGCTAGGAATTGATTGACTGCACAGTTGGTTAACTGAAGGATGGCAGGGGAAGTAGGCCGCTCAAGGTGGAAAGCTTCTTGTGCACTTGAGACCAGTAGAAGGTGAACAAAGAGCAGACTGGGGGCGCTTTATTAACCAGCCGGACTCCTGGCACGTGGTCAGCACACGTTTCTCCACACAGTGTGGCGTGGGCCCTGGTATCGGAGCAGATCCGGGGTCCCATGCCATGGTGCATACAGGGTCTGAGTCTTCCATATCCTCAGCACCACTTGCTATTTTCTGCCTTGCGGTGTTCTGTTGGATTGTAACACTCCTGGTGATATAAATGCAGTATCTGATTGTGATTTTTTTTATTGATGTTTCCCTGGACTGGGAAGAGTGAGGGCCTCTCCAGGGACAGGGGTGGTCTCTATATTCTTTTGGTGGGCCACCCCTTACAGCCCATTTTTGGAGCTGACCTCTGATCTCAGCACTAGTGGGAAGGAAGACCCATCCTGGCTCCATCTTTAAACGAGTGTGACATCCGTCCTTGATCCGAAGCCATGTGGGAGTTGGAGCTGGCCTCCGGGGCGATGTGCGGAGGTGGTCCTGCAGCGTGAATGAACAACTTGTCTACCTTAGTCCGGTTTCCATGGCGACGAGGCCTTGCCTTCCCTGTGTGGCAGTCTTCCAGGCGCACCTCTCAGGAGCACGCTCTGCTCAAGCCAGCCTCCCTCCTGGAAATAGAACCAAAAGGTGATTTCTGTCAGGCCTGGAAGCCAGTGGTCTGCACTGCTGGGGTCCTTGTGACGGACTAGCCAGGCTCTTGCTCTATCGTGGGCTTTCCTATAGCTAGGGGGACTTGAGGAAGGGAGCCCTGGGTACCCATCTCCTCGCCCAGTCCATAGGCTCAGATTTATTATTACTATTATTATTATTATTATTATTATCATTATTATTGTGTGTGTAGTTAGAAGGATTTGGGGATCATTCTGTGGCCATTTTCGTGGAGTAAGACGTATTTGAAATTGGATATGCTGTTGGGATGCAGATGGTGGGGGAGGCTGTTACTTTCTGTTCCATCTTGCCATGAACTCCTCTAAAAATAGCCAATTAAACAAGCAACTTAAAAAGATACTTTAAATAGAAAATCGTACCACTTCAGCACTAGAAATAAAAGCACAGGCACTGCATCTTATGTCAGGGGCCACACGAGCTACTCTTGTGAGAAGATATGGCCTCAAGAAGCCACACTTTGTCTCCAGAGCTGGATGAAGGCATGTGTGTGGCCCTAAGTCCCGAGAGACACCCTCCTGCATGGATGGAGTAAAAGCCTGCCACAGATGGCAGGCCCCAGGTGACAGTTCCTTTGTTTGTCTGCGTTGTGGATGCACACGCGTTGACACATGCATGCACACACATGTCCGGTGTGCAGGCCTGGTGCTCCTGGAAGCCTCCAGGCTCTGGGGGTTTGTGGAGTGGGGGTTGACATGTGCATAGGCCGCTGGCTGGTTCTGGCCACAGAGTTCTCCTCCCTCCTCCCTCCCTGCAGGCATCCAGCCTCCACGCTCGCGTCTGGAGCGGCCTGCATTCATGTCTTTCCTTCATGCCATGCCTTCTGCAGCCCTCAGCATGGACCATCCCTGCTTCCTTGAATGCCTGACGGGTCTAGGGAGACCACGTTGACTCCACTTCCTTCCTTTTCCTCAGATTCCTTCTGCCCCAGCCGGCTCTGTTGGTCAGACCCCTCCTCACAAGGAGGAATTGTGGGAAGGGTCAGCTGGGGTGGGCTAAGCAGGGAGCAGCCTCGAGTCCAGTGCTGCCATTTTCACTATGGAACCCAGAGAAAGAGCTGAGAGGCTGCAGTTCTTGCCAGGTGTGTGGCCTTTGTCTGAGGGGTGCAGTGTGGCTGTTGGGTCCCGGCTTCTCAGGGCAGTCCTTCCTGGGGGACCTCAGTCTGATGAGCAGCATGGCCCCCATTTGGTGTCTCCAGAACTGGGTCCTGGCCTCCTCCTCTGAGGACAGCTGTGCCTGTCCAGGGGGCTCCACCTTCCGTGGCCTGTGCTGAGCCAGCATGGGGAAAGCTCCGGCCTGGTCAACGCGTCCCTGGAGAGTCAGTGGGTCTCACTTTCCCCTGCCGGGGGGGGGAGAGGTTTGGAGTAAGTGAGAGACTCACATTGAGTCAAATACTCCCTCCTTTCCTCCTTCCTCCATCCCTTCCTCTCTTCCTCCTGCTTTTCTCCCCCCTTACTCCCCTTCTCTCTTCTTCCCTCCTTCCTTTCCTTCTTCTGCCTCCTTCCCTCCCTCCCTCCTTCCCCTTTCTTTTCCTCCCCCTCCCTTCTCCCCCCTTGCTGTCTTCCTTTCCTTAGCCTTTTAATTTATATTCACTGCAAGCCTGTGGAAGGTTAATCATGGAGCACTCATCAATTTGGGTATTGGCAGGTTTTATCTCCCTCTTGCTGTACACTTGCACCAGGCTGGTTATCTCTGTCATGTTCAACCTGCTTGGGGACTGGTTTTGTTCTAGAAAGAGTTATTTCTTTTCTTCACCATCCTAGAAGAGTCACAAATGAGCCTTATCATTTAGTTTTAATGTTTAAAAACCACTTTGAAAAAAACCTCCTTAAAGCTATCCAGTGCTTATACATGTGAAGCTATAAACTGAAGACAGCAGCTCTGGTGGACACAAACTGCCTTCGGTGAGTGGCCTTGGGTGCTGGGTGTCAGATTTGGGCTTTTTGTTGTTGTTGTTGTTGGTCATGGGGCTTGAACTCAGAGCCTGGGCGCTGACCCTGAGTTCCTCTGTACAGGACTAGTGCTCTATCACACGGTCACAGCGCCACTTCTGGTTTTCTGGGTGGTTAATTGGAGATAAGAGTCCCACGGACTTTTGTGCCCAGATTGGCTTTGAACAGTGATCCTCAGATTTCAGTCTCCCGAGTAGCTGGGATTACAGGTGTGAGCCACAGGCACTCAGCCAGATTTGGGTTTGTATACATGCAAGAAACACATGGGAGAAAACCCACTGCCTTCCCTAAGGCCCCGTGGAGTCTGAGGAGGGGTGTATGTATGTGTGTGTGTGTGTGTGTGTGTGTGTGTGTGTGTGTGTGTGTGTGTGTGTGTGTGTGTATTTGTCTTGGGGCTTGAACGCTGGGCCTGGGCGCTGTCCCTGAGCTCTTCAGCCCAAGGCTACTGCCCTACCCCTTGAGCCACAGCACCACTTCCCATTTTCTAGTGATGAATTGGAGATAAGAGTCTCACAGTCTTTAGTGCCTGGGCTGGCTTTGAACCACAATCCTCAGATCTCTCCTCCTGAGTAGCTAGGATTATAAGCGTGAGCATCTGGCTCTAGGAGACCTTTATGATGTCAATTATGACTGAGGGCTTGTCACCACACTTTATATATGTGTCTCCTGTGCCTCTGCACAGCTCCTGTTCTGTTCTGTGTCCAGGCAAACCCTCGTAACAATAACATTCTAGGGATCTGGTGGGCTTCAAAGCATCACTCCATCTCCAGTCCTGCTTAATAGCCTTCTTGTGCAGAGAATAATAAGTCTTTTGAGTCTCATCTCCTTGTTCCTTCTACTTCTACTTTGTAGACAAAGAAAAAACAAACTCAGAAAACTTGTGCTGCCCGCAGCCTCCTACCTTCACGCTGGGTGGCACAGAGGCCTCCCCTCAAAGCTGCAGGCCTTCTCCTGAGCTCACAGCAAGCTGCTTTTCTTTAAATGCATGCACAGGTAAGCACACATATGTAAACACTTAGGCTGGCACACACTCTACATGGAGAAGAGGTTTCTGGGAGCAGAGTTTAAAGTGGGGGAGTTGAGATGCTCTGGAGAGAGAGCTCAGTGTAGCAGATGGGGGTGCTGGTTGTAGGGCTCCTCCTGTATGGCAAGCCGACCAGTGGAGGATGGAGACAGGCTTCCCCTTCCCCTCCCCTCCCTCCCTTACCCACCCTCCTCTCAGTCCTCTCCCCTGTCCCCCTTCCCCAGTCCCTGGTGTCCCCAGGGAAGGCTAGTTCTGATGTTAGGTGAGGTATGCACAGAAGCCAGGCTGGGTTTAGTAAGTCCTGGACAGCTTGGTTTCCCCAAGAGCAGCGCCTCCAAAGTTTATAGACTGCAGGCAGAGCTGGTATGTCTTCAGAAGTGAGTCCACCCGCCACATTCTCCCTCTGTGGGCAGGGCCCCTTGCTTCTCTGTAATGTAGATGTTTTAATTGTATTTATGGTCAGGGTAATGTGTAGAGGGGTTACAGCTACACTTGTCAGGAAAGGGGTGTATTACTTCTCGAACTTTGATACACCTTCTCATGTTTTTGTCCTCTTTTCCTTCCCCCACCCCCTCCCAATCATCTTGTATTCCCCCTTCCCTTCCCTATTTCAAATAAACAAATACATGTATATACAATATACCAGGTAACAAAGTCAGATACAGTAACCACGTGAGATTAACCATAGGGGGAAAAAGAGAAAAGAAGTAACTTCACATAGTACATTAAGAACAACAATCTCTTCTTGTCAAGGTGATGTACAAAGGGTTACAGTCACAGATGTGAGGTGATGACTGCCCGCCTTCCCCCATCCTCTCCCCCATTCTTGCTAAACAGATCTTTCCCCACTGAGTCAGAAAAGGTCAACGAGAGGGCACCGCCCTCCCCTGTAGATTTGGTCCCTAAGAGAAGAGGAGACAGACGCACAGCAGGGAGGCCACATGGTGACAGAGGCAGAGGTGGGTGATGTATCTGTGGCCAGAGCCACAGATGCCAAGGGCTGCTGGCCAAGCCAGCAGCAAAGAGAGAGGCGAGACTTAGAGGTCTCCGTCTGGTCTCTGGCCAGCAGCGAGGCAGCGGATGCTGTGACTTTGGAACAGAGAGAGGATGACTTTCTTGTTATTTAAAGTCCCTTGCTGTGACGATTTGTTAGAGTATCTAGAGAGAATGAATGGAAAGTCCCTTTGCTTGATTGGCAGCATTGGCCATGTCCTGCCTGGATGGATAAGAGCCTGTGTGTGTATGTGTGAGTGTGTGTGAGTGTGTATATGAGCCTGTGTTACACTATCTGCTGACGGCTGTGGCGGTCACGCCTCCCTCAGTGTATCTGTAGGTTGTCACTATGAAGTCTCAAATTAAAATGATTGCCTGGGAGATCACGAGCAAGGTCTCGAGGCTAGGAATTTGTTTTGTTTTTGTTTTTGGTTTTTTTTTTGGCCAGTTCTGGGCTTGAGCTCAGGGTCTGAGCACTGTCCTTGGACTTTCTCAAGGCTAGAGCTCTACCACTTGAGCCTCAGCACCACTTCTGGCTTTTTTCTATGTATGTGGTACCAAGGAATCGAACCCGGGTCTTCATGCATGCTAGGCAAGCACTTTAACCACTAGGCCAAACTCCCGGCCCTCGAGGCTAGGAATTCGTTCAGGTGTCCCCTGTGGTGGTGTACAGGGGTACCTCTTGCGGCCCCGACTCATGGGTGGACCCACTCCACTCCAACATTGCCACCCAGTATGCCACAGACAGCGCTCGTCTACTCCGAGCCCTCTGCAGACAGCTCATTCAAAGGGGGCCCTGCCAGCCTGCTTGGAGTGGACAGGCAGGCCTGGGGCATTGCAGGGCAGAGTTGGGCAGGGCCACAGCAGGTGTGTGTGTGTGTGATCCATGAGGCAGAGGCCAGAGGCCGTGAGGCTCTGCCCATCTGCTGTCTCTGGTGGAAGCCTGGCGGCCTGGACGTGTGGGTGTCTGTCATCAGATGTGTGCTGGGGGCTTGGCGGTTCCACGTCCTCCAATCCTGGACCACTTCCTCCCCACCGCCAGCTGTTGACACTGCCCAGACTCCTACCAGGGCCCTGGCCTCCTCCTTCACTGCCTCTGTGCTCACCTCCTGTGGTGTTCTGACCCTTGTCACTGCTGTCAGAAGCTCACCTCCTCCAGGCTGGCTCCCTGGAGCTCCTTTGCCTTCCACCCTTGCATTGCCTCTGGGCTCTCAGGATGGGATGAGAACAGTACGGGCTCTGCAGTGTGTGCCTGAGAACCTGCCTCGCTCGCTTTGCCTCCCTTCCTCACCAGGCACAGCTCAGGACACTCAGCCCTGTTGTCCAGAACACGAGTCCATCGGTGCCCAGGCTGTGAATTGTGGCGTTCCCATGAGCTGGAGAGGAGGTGAATGGAGGACAAACAACAGGCAGAGCCACCTAAAGCAGATCACCTCCTGCTGCTGTGGCATGGGGTTTAACCTCAATTCCCCTGTGGTTAGATCACAGCACAGGTGACATATCTCCCCCACCCCCACCCCGCCGCAGGACAGATGTTGGGTGAACACCTGCTCTGTTCCCTGTCAGTCATGAGGACCAGAGGCTCCACCAGCGAGGGGCGAGCCCCTGTGCCAGCACCAGGAACTCTGCTAGGCCAGAGACTCCACCACCCCCACTTTGGGGACCAGCACCCCAATATAGAGCTCCCCTTGGTGGCTCTGGGCGATTAGCGGGCAGTGACACTTCCAGGTGCTGAGGAGGAGAGGCAGCCCCTGGGAGCTGGGGCAGGGGTTCATGGACCGTGCCCACGCCCTCTCCACGTCACAGAACGCCTGGCTTTCTACAGCGCTGCCCCCGGGCTCCCAGTGCTGCCCGGTCCATCAGCAGCCCCCTGGGAAGCCTGTGGTGGCAGCTGCCTTGTTTTTGTTGTTTTTTAAACACATAAATGATCTCCAGATGCTGACAGTTGCCAGCAGAGCCAAAGCAAACCTCCAAGGGCCAAACCACAAAGATATTTTCTTTTTTTTTTTTACTGTCTGATTCCTGGAAATGAGACAGCTGCACAGTAAAACAATGCACAAAGACAGACACCCCATTCTGGGTTGGGGGTGGGGGAGCCTGCCGGTCCACATGCTGGAGACAGTTGCTGCTCAGTGGCTGCATTAGCCCACAAAGATGGACCCTGGGCTTACTTCTATAGGTCACTGGCTTTGGTCACACAACTGCATCCTTACAAAGTTCCAACCCAGCCAGGCGCTGGTGGTGCACGCCTGTAATCCCTGCTACGCTGCAGGCTGAGATTGAGGACCGCTGTTTGAAGCCGGGGGCGGTCTCATGTTCTGCCCGTTGCATGGCAGCTCCTGACAAATCAGGAGGTTCTATGCACATGTCCAGTCCTTATGTCGTAGCAAAATAGCCCTCTCCTCATCATCACGTTCCCAGAGGCCAGACTGACAGTGGCAGTGGCCGTGTCTGGTGCTTAGGACTGAAAGAGTTAAAATGACATAAAATGGAGTATCCGTTGACGCCTTGGTGAATGTTTGCCCCGAACCCCAGGGAGGCCCTGAGCGTGGCAAGGGCAGCCTCAATCCACACCTCATCTAACTCACAAGACGCCTCTGTCAAGCACATTATTTTGACAACTCATTTTTCTCAAGAAAGAAGCAAAAAGGAGGCCGCTTGAGTGGGGAGAGGGACTGGGAAAGCACAACCACGAGCCAAGAGACGCCAGGGAGTGGCCACATGTGTGGGGCTACATTCAGGAATGTTCTGGAAGCATGGCCTCTGGGCACAGACCCCCGAGCTCCAGGCTGACGTCCCCTCCTCTGCACTGGTGAAGGTGAGAGAACAGCCTGGGTCGCCATGGTGACTGGAGAGGGCCACTCCCCGCACCCTCTGGATCCCACTGGACTCTGCTCCTGGCTCAGGAGGAGCCCACACCATCCTGCCATTTTTGAAGTTGGAGCATTTCTTTAATACCTGTCCACAGCTTATAATGGCACTTGTGCAAAGAACTCCAAGCAGAAGTTGCCTGCCCCTCAGCAAGCCCAAGACAGGGACAGGCAGCCCAGGACCTTTGCATGGCCGGTGTGTGGGCTTGCTTTGTTCCTAACATGGTATTGCTGAGAGAATGGGGCATGGGGGGGCCAGCATGGAAAGGACCACGCTGCCTCCACCCTGGGATTGCACAACACTCTGCAGAGGTGAAATGTGGCAGGGGTGCTGATACATGCCCCTCCCTCCCTCCCTCCCGTCTTCCCTCCCTCCCTCCTGCCCTCCCTCCGTGGGGCAGGTTCCAGTGGGAGGCAGGTCCTGGAAGCCCTGATAATCATGCCTGCCAGGTACAGACAAGAATTGCAAACATGCTTCTCTAGCTGACAGCTGGGGAAACTGAGGAAATGTGGAATCAAGTTTCAGACCTCACTGGTGGGCAGACTGGCAGACGTGCAGGTCACAGGATAGGAGTCCCCTGTGTTACCAAGAGCTGCCACCTGGGGGAAGCTGCCATCTGGTGGGATGGGGGTCGGGTGCCAGCCAGGGGCCGCAGCCATGAGGCAGAGGCAGCAGGCAGTGCCAGCATTCATTCCTCCAGGACTGGTGCTTATGGGTTTCCATGGGGTGTTTGCCACCCTGTGGCGGTGGCTGGGCCAGGGGGCCGTATGCAGCTGGGAAGGCCCAGGTCACATACTGTTCTCTGCAGCCTTAGCAGGACACGGCAGAGCGTGGCTTGTGTGGAAGAGTTATTTCCACCCCAGCTCCGATCCTCCGCTCTGCTGCCACACTGGGCAAAGGCCTCCCGCTCCCTCACACCACCCCCAGGTTTCATGCGCAAAGAGGGAGAACACACAAGGGAGAACCCACGCTTTCTGGAAGAATCTATGCTTGCAAGACAGACATCAAGGAAGAAGAAACAGCTCAATGTGAATTCTGGAGGGGACAGGCAGTTTTCAAACTGTTATGGTGGGGTCTGAGTCCCTTCTGCCCCTGTTGTTCAAACTCAGTCGGCACAAGGGCAGCCCCTCCTCTTCCTGCTGCGTGACATTGTTTTCCGGTCATTTGAAGCCAAGCCCGGCCGTTCAGCCTGGTGTGGCTGAGGGCATGGCAGCAGCCATCTGTGTGGCCGAGATGCCCTGAGGAGGCTACAGATACGCTGTGGGGTGGGGCTGCAGGGATGGTGGGACCCCAGATGAGTCACTAGGCCACATCCACGTACAGAACCCTGGGCGGGGTGTGACGTGGCCTGGCAGGATGGCAGCTGGCGGGGCAGGGAGCCAGCTTCACCTGCCTACTCCTATCCAACCAAAAGACTGAGTTTCTTTTCCCTTTTGTGTTGGTAGTGGGGCTTCAACTGAGAGAGCCCTGTGCTCTCGCTTGGCTTTCCTGCTCTAGGCTGGCTCTCTACCACTTGAGGTACATTTCCAGCCGGCTTTTTGGGTGGTTAATTGGAGATAAGAGTCTCACACACTTTTCTACTTGTGCTGGCTTTGATCCTCGGATCTCAGCATCCTGAGTAGCTAGGATTATAGATCTGAGCCACCAGTGCCTGGCTGAAAAGTCTGACTTCCTACGTATGGAGGACTAAACTCAGTTTCCTCGCATGCTCTCTACTTTCTCACATGGGTAGATTTGGGTGTGTTTGGAGGTGGGGGCCCACTCTCTTTCAGTCTGAGAACTTTTGGAACAAAATACCATTCCACTATCTTTCCTGTGCGATAATGAGGATACATATAAAGTTATATGTGACTTGGGTCATCCTTACTTTATTTTTCAGATAGGGTTTCAGACTTTTGCCTGGGCCAGCCTTGAGTTATGGTCCTCTTACCTGTGCCCCTTGAAAGGCTTCTGAATGAGCACCTACACTCACTTGTTGGCTGAGACGGGGGTATAGTAACTATTTTCCCAGACTAGCTTTGACCCTCAGTCCTCCTGATGGTGTCCTCTGGAGTATCTGAGATTACAAATGTAAGCCACCTCTGTCAGAGGTAAGCAGATTCTTTACCAAGGCTGCTTCTTCCTTCTTTTGGAGTCTGGCCCAGGAGATTTTTTTTCCTCTCCTGAGAAGCAGAGGGATTGGGCTCCGGAATTTGAAGCCACCTCCCAGGGTTTGCCTTCTATGATTTCTTCTACGATTCTTAAGAATGTGTGGCCTGCAGTATTGGCTCATTGTTTTCTTAAGAATAAAGAAAGCCAGACAGCCTAAGCATGAAATAGAACCCCAGCGGTAAGTCACATGGGATCTGAGAAGCAGCAGGCAAGAATGGTTCTGATTAGATTGGGCCACTGACTTTGCCAGGGCTGGGACCTTGATGTTGGATGCCCGAGTGTGTTATACACCTACAGGCACACACTTACAGGCACACAGCTACAAGTACTCATCTATAGCACTGCCTGTCTTCTATCACCCATTTGCATTCAGGTGGTCTGAAAACCCTCAACAACTTTCTTCTAGAGCACGTGTTATAAGACTCTTCATTGGCTCAAACAAAATGATATTTCATTGCAAACAACCTCAGCTCCTTGGCCTGCTGCAGGAGGGCTGTGGTGGGTCTAGATTGGCTTTGCTTTTGTAGCATTTCTGTGCACCCCCTGCAGACATCTGGAGTGTTCAATGGGTGCTGATTGTGGGTCCGAGGCCATCTTGGACTTCATGCTTGTACTAGGTCATGCACTGTGTGAGTTGTCAGTTATGACGTGTACAAGAGTCTTCCAATAGTGCAGATGGCTTGGGGCTCTGGATCTGCCCCAGCCCAAACCCGGATGCTAAATTCCAGTGCCAGAATTGATCTTTTATTGTTGTCAGTCATGGGGCTTGAATTCTGGGCCTGAATGCTGTCCCTGAGCTCTTCAGCTCAAGGCTACCACCCTACCACTGGAGCCACAGTGCCACTTCTGATTTTCCAGTGGTTAATTGGAAATAAGAGTCTCACGGTCTTTAGTGCCTGGGCTGGCTTTGACCCGCGATCCTCAGGTCTCAGCTTCCTGAGTAGCTAGGATGACAGGCGTGAGCCACTGCACCCCGCTTCCTTCTTTTATTCTGACCTGTGTGCTTTCAGAATCTCAATTTTTATCCAGGTATTTTGCTTTGCAGAGTCAGCCAGTTCCATTAAAAAAAATTCGAGTCCTTCTCCCCCCCCCCTTCCCCGTGTGCCATGTGCTAACCTATGGAGACAGAGATTCCTGAGACTGAGGTTCCCAGGAATAGTGACAAGCTGTGACCCGTGTGACCACACCAAGCATGTGTGTGGGCGGGTGAGGCAAGGGGAAGGTTTCCGAGGAAGTCGGGGAGCCTGCTGAAGGTGTTCTGAGCAAGGAGGCTCGAGGAGGGCGGCATTGCTCAGAGGACGCTTAGATGACGGGGGTCCAGACTACGGCCTGGTCTCAGGCTCCTGTGCATGGAAGCATCCTCTTTCCTCTTTGCTCCTTTTCTTCCTTTCTGTCTGGGTTTGACACAGCAGTTCCTTCCCGATTGTGAGGATGCTCACACGCCTTTGTGCCCAGCCACGTGGCCATTAGCTGAGGGCCAAACCTGCCGTCCATTCACATGAGCGCCTCTGCTGGTCTGTTTGGGAAAGGACAGTGGTTTGGGACTGTCAGCGGATGCCCTCCTTTCCAAACGAGTTGCCGTGGATGGAAGGCCTCGTTCTTCTCAAGAGCGCCTGTTGCCTGTGACCTCACGACGTATCTGACCTTCTTGACTTCAGTGGGCACAGAGCGCAGCCCGGCCCAGGGTCTGGGTTGGATGGAAATGGATCATGGCAGGCTTGATGCTATGCTGCCAGTCAGCTATTTAAATCACCAGGTCACTTTTACTTGCGTTCTTTCTAAAGTGTTGTCCTGCTTGTTCAGAGCCTTGGAGATGAGACTCTTGGAAGCCAACGTGGTCATTCTCAGGCTAACCCTTGCCATCCTGAGCTGGCCTGCTGCCTCTGTTTGTCTGAGTGTGGTTCGTGAGCCCTGCCCTCCTCTTCCCTGCCGGCTGGAGGTCTGAGGCTGTTAAACCACAATGGTCAGAGGGCTGGCTTCATGGGAGGAGGGGAGGGTCATGACCGAGGAGGGGAAGCTGGCAGTTGAGAAGGCAGGAGTCACCAGGATCTTCCGTTCTTGATGAGATATGTTAAACCAGCTGGTTGTCATGCTATATGACTGTAGCTCCAGCTACTTGGAAGGCTGAGGCAGAAGGATCTTGTGAGCTTAGGAGTTTGAGGCTAGCCTGGACGACATTGTGAGACCACCGTCTAAAATCAACTCAAACGAAACTAGCGCAGGGCTCTCAGCTCTCATGGATGTTTGGTGAGGACACCTCACTGCTTTTGTGAGCCATTGTACTGCACTCCGAGAACCTTAGCTGCCCTGGGATCTCAGAGACCAGCTACTTTTCCCTCCTCTCCCATGGGTGACAACTGAGACTATGCCAGGCCAGGCCAGGGATGAGGCCAGGTGAGCCTCTGGCCACTTTTACCATTTGCTTTCTTGTCTGTCTTTTGCCTGGCCTGCTGCAGACACAGTCCAACACTCTCTGTGGGTGAGGTCAACCACTGAGAACCAGTGGCTGAGAAGCACCAAGCAAGGGGACTCGACCCTCCAGTGCCCACAGATGCCTCAGACAACTCGAGGCTTTTGAATGTGCCTTGTTCTCTATCTGGACACATGCATGTGACTTTATGACTTTGGGGTGGGAGGCTTAAGGACATTGTAGTCTATCTAGGATTCTGGTAGGTAGTTTGATAATCACAAAAAATAAACCATGGGTGTGGCATACATCTGTGATCCCTGCTACTCAGGAGGGACCGGTGGGAGGATCTAGGTCTAAGGCCTGAGCCTAAAAAGTGGCTGAAAGATTAGGGGTATGGTTCCAGTGGTGGGGCGCTTGCCCAGCAACTGAGAGGGCCCTGAGTTCAACCTCCATACTTCCAAAACAAAGAGGTAGGATGCCGGAAGGACAGCTCGGACAGTGGCGACCTCCAGAGCTGCGGGGCTGTGGGATCCACAGGCTGTGGGATGCAAGCACGCTAATGTCAGGGTTGACCCTGGAAGCCATCTGCTGCTCTCTCCTCCCTTCTCTCCATGGTGCTGATTCTCTAAAGAGGTCCTGATGAGGTCCTAGAGAACCTCATGGAAGAGTCTGGCTAAGTAAAGATTTGTGAGCCTTCTCCACAGCAAGACAAAGCCCTTACCATAAGAAAACCACTGGAGGAATGCGGTCACCAAGTCAAAGAGTCAGGCAGAGGGGCGAGCCTGCTTCACTTCAGTCCTGGTCCTGTGCCTGAGCCTGGAGCCAGGCGTGATCGCAGAATGGCTGGGCTGAAGGTGGTGGGGATGTGGGGGCCCTGCCGTGTCCCCAGAGAAGACCCCATGGGCTGGACTTGGCAGGAAGCAAGGATTAGATGTGCCTATGGGCGGAGCCCATAAACTCTTATCTGGAAGCTCAGTTTCAGACATCTAAGCAGGAAGATGCCTTTACCCACATCTTCACAAGATTGAGACACTCCATTCTAAATGAAATAATGCTATTTCCACCACCTTAAGAGGCGGCTCTGAAGCAGCTGATGGGATCAGGGATAGGGGTTGACTTGTCCCCGCTTGGGAGCCTGACACTGCCTTCAGCAGCCTGGCCCCCCAGGTCCCTGGGCATGGGCCCACTGTGAGCCCCCTCTTCATCCGCTGCTCCACCTCCTTCCTCTGCCCTGCTGTGTGAGGCTGTGGGCAGGCCTCCAGCAGGGATCAGAACCCCCAGCTTCACAGAGCACTGTGTGTTTCTGGCTCTTGGGAGCTGCAGCAGGGGCTGGGGCTTTCACACTCTCTGGATCTCCTCAGTGCACCATGGTGGGAGGTGTGGTGGAAGGATCACAGATGAGTGATTTCCCTGGTGCTGGTGAGAACGGGAGAGGCTGTGCCATGACACACAGCCCTGCCACGTTGGTGGTGACACTCAGGGTGGGTTCTCTTCTTGGTGATCACTCAGTCCCTCCGCTGGGCAGATGCTGGAGAATGACCAGGCCAGAGGCCACGGACATCATTTCTGCTTGTGTCTCCTCGCTGCTTACAACTTGGTCAGGTGTGGTTATAACACAGGCTTTCCTCACTCTAGCACACAGAGGCCTGGGGCTGGCAGCAGGCAGGGAAGGGGCCATCTGGCTGGTGGGGCTAGTTTAGAGCTGGGGCACTGTCAAACATTCCCTCAGAGGGAAGATGGTCAGTGGTTTAGGGCTTGTGGGTGGGGAAAGTCCCTGTCCCCACAGCAGATACTATGCAAAATAATAGGAGAGTTCTTGTGCAATAAACCCTGCATTACAGAAGCAGGTGGGCTGGACAATCTCTTGGCAATCCTACAGCATATTTGTAGTGAAAACAAAGGAATGACCAGCCCCACACTCCTGCACCCCTCTTCTCCTCCCCCGGGCAGTGGAATAGTTTGTAGTGAGGAGCTGAGAAAGGGAACAGTGTCAAGCCAAGGACCACAGCCAAGATCTCAGGAACAAAATGTCTCGTCTCTACCTTTGCCCTAATAAATTCTACTCAAAATACTTGAAGAAAGAAAAAGGAGCTAAAAAATGTAAGCAAATAAAAGCTCTACGTATCTGCTTCATTTTGGTTTTTGTGAGATACTGGGGTTTGAACTCAAGGCCTTCCACTTGCTAGGCAGGCAGTCTCCTGCCTTAGTTTCCACCCCTTCAGGCCTGTTTTGCTTTTTCGTTATTCTTCAGGTCCTGCATGCTGGGCCTGGCCTCAGTCCTCTATTCTCCTTCCTCAGCCTCTGGCTTGACTGCTGGCTCTGGCTCTGGCGAGGGGGCAGCGAGCAGAGGAATGTGGGCAACCTCACGACTCATTCCTACAGCCTCAGATGTAAACTTCCACCCCCGCCAGCCCCGCTCTACCAGCGGGTTTTACCCTTCTGACCTCCCAGAAGTGCAAACACATTTATGTTCTTTGAGCTGCTAAGTGTGTGGGAAGCTTAGTAATAAAGATGGAGCGACAAGACACAGTATAATTAAATCACACGAAGCCTCCTCAAATCGGGAGAGTTCCAGGGGCTGGTGGCGGGGTGGGGAGCTCTGGGGAGAACTGGGCTGGCCAGAAGCCTGTGCTTGTCTCCCAGGTACTATGGTTTGAAGGCATCTCTTCCAGAAGTCAGGTGCTGAGGTCTTTTGGAGGGGAAGGGGTTAGAGGGCTTCTTCTGCAGCGAGTCCTCACATGGGAGACAACATCGTGCTCAGTTTCCTGTGCCCCTCCGCTCGGGAGGCAGTGGTGAGGTGCCATCTTGGAAGTAGCTCACACCAAACAACCAAGTCTTGCCAGTGCCTGGGTCGTAGATAAGGGTTTTCTTCTTTATAATCTACTCAGTCTCAGGTATTTTTTTTTGTTTTTGTCGGTCTCAGGGCTTGAACTCAGGGCCTGAGCACTGTCCTTGGACTTTCTCAAGGCTAGAGCTCTACCACTTGAGCCACAGCACCGCTTCCAGCTTTTTCTAGGTATGTGGTACTGAGGAATGGAACGCGGGTCTTCGTGCATGCTAGGCAGGCACTCTACCATTAGGCCAAACTCCCAGCTCGCCTCAGGTATGTTTTATACCAGCACAAAAAGACCAAGACCGCCAAAGTGGCTATGCCCCAAAGCCCTGATGGCTTTAAACAACAGAAATGTATTACATCACCTTTCCAGAGGTCAGAACTCTGGAGTCAAGGTGGTGGTGGGTTGTCCTCTCTCCAAAGGCTCCTCAGAGGGTCCTCCCTCACCTCTTCCAGCTTCCTGGTTCTGGATATTTCTTGATTCGTGGTTACAGTGCTGTCGGCTGTCTGTTTTCACGTGACTGCTGTCTTAGTCTCTGCACTGAGGGCCCATCTGTGTAATCCAGGAGGGCCTCGTCCTGACATCTCAACCCTATGACAGACACATGCACAGGGAGTGATCTCGCAGCCCCCCCAGCTCCTCGTCTGGAACAGCCATCATAAACAAGTCCCATCTGAAGCCTCCATGGGTGGCAGCATGGAAGTGTCTCTCATGCCTGTGACCACAAGGGGTGCTGGAAATGACCTGAGCATGGCAGAGCCATACCTGCAGGAAGATGACAGGACGAGGGGGAAGCAGGTGGGAACTGGTGCCAGGCCTCTCAAGTCACACCCTGAGGTCTAATCTGAGGGTCAGGACATTTACTTTGTAATGGTTGCACTGGGAGACCTGAGGAATAATTGCTTTCTTGCAGATAGGCAGTCCATTGCTTGTTTACCAGACATGTGACACTTGCCCACCCTGGAGTTTGAGGGCAGGAAGGAAAGCTTTTTCCCAGTTGAAACTGTTTGGCTTTCTGTTGGTGTTCTGATTAGCCCAGGACAATAGGCTTCTGAAGACCTGGAGGCTCAGCGCTTCCTCATTGCTCAGCAGAAGCTGAGAAAGCAAAGTGTCTTTAGAGCAGACCGGGATCAGATCACGAGTGCTGGTCCTGCCTGGAGGCCAGGCCTTGGCCAGCATTCGGCCAAGAGGATACACATGATAGGGGGTGCTCATCCAGCCGTCTCTGGTACCATAAGTCCTGCCCTGATGGTAAACAGAGATAGCAGCCGAATCCCAGGATGGCCTGCCAGAAACCACCTGGCCACTGCTCTCAGCGCCTGCCAGCCCTGGCAGCCTAGTGAGGAGGTCAGCAGCCTGGCCCAGGGAAGGTTTCCCTCGGGCCTCCTGGCCTGACAGTGCCCCATCAGGAGAGCATGTGGGCACTTCAAATCAGTAACACGCAAGGCCCTGGCTTCTGCTGGCCACCCACACCAGGTCCCTAGTTTATCATTCTGCACTACATCATCCTGTGCCAGCCACTGCAGCTTCACCCACCTCAGACTTGGGTGCGTCAGCTGAAAGCAGAAAAGACTGCCTCTGTGCCCTCTGCCTGGGCGGAGGCTGCCCTCTTGCTTAGAGCCAAAGCCAGGTGCTTCTCTGTGGTCCTGGCAGCTCTCAGTGGTCCCATGTGCTCTTCACCAGTCCCAGGGTCAGGCTGGCTTTGCCTTCCCAAGCCCTAGTCCTTTCTCCCAGTGGGGACCCGCTGAGCTCCTGCCATGACTTTCTCTTATGCCAGTAGTGGGCCTTGAATTGAGGGCCTGGGTGCTGTCCCTTAGCTTTTCTCTCTACCACTTGAGCCACAGCTCCTCTTCAAGCTTTGTGATGGTGAATGGAATGGAAAAGTGGACTTTCTACCAGTTCTCAGCCTCCAGACTAGCGAGGATTGCAGGTGTGACTCACCAGCCCGGCTCCCGTTTCGGTCCACAGCCGGCTTCCCACGGAGGCACCCGCCCCGTCTCTGCTTTCCCTGTTCCAGGGCTCTCTCCCCCACCATGAGACCCCAGCCCCCCTGCAGACTCGGAGCTTGTGGGGAAGCTTTGGTTTGACTCTGTGTGACTCTGTGGCTCTCCCCACATGCCTGTGTATGGCTGTGGAAGAATGGGGACCAGCCCTCGATAAGTGTCCCCTCCATCACCCAGAAAGGCTTTGTCATTCCTGTCTGCAGTGAGTCATCTTGCACTCCAGGCCTCACCAAGCTGCCTTCCTCCTCCGCCCACAGCTTACAAAAAGAGAGAAAGACAAAGATGAAAGGCTGTATCATTTGATATCTCTGCAGGACCCGGGCTGTGCCAGGCGGGATTGTGGCACTGGCTGTGTAATTTTCCATGCACTGGCTTAGGGACGCAGTACATTTCCACCAGGAAGCAAGTGTGGGTGGCTGGGGAGGATGGGGATGGGGGAGGGGGCGAGGTCTCCAGCCAATCCTGTAGCACTAGCTGCCAGGTACAGCTGGTGCAGAGCCAGTACCATGGCCCCTGCGCTCAGTGGCCTCAGCTCCGATTTGTGAGTTGAGGGCAGCTAGCCGACTCACTCATTTCTCTGCTCGTTCATTTGTCTGGTTAGTATTAATTGGTCAAGTGGTCCTGGGGCACATGTTTGAATCAGCATTGGGACTCATCCCTCAGCTTTTCCACTCAAGTCTGGAGTCACACCTCCACAGCTGCCTGAGTGATGGTTCTGATAGGCTGGCGCCCCAGCTCCCCCCAGCTCCCCTCCCACTCCTGGGCATCTTACAGCCCAGGGAGGTGGGCCCACAGTCCACACTGGCTGGCTGGCTGGGCCACACTTCACCTGTGTGGGCTCAGAATGGGATTGCTGGAGGGCTGGGAAGGGAAGGGAGGGACGCTGGAGGCGTGGGGTGCATGGGCGGGCGGCTGGGGGAAGCAGGGGCATGCAGAAGAGTGACACTGGGGAAGTGGCTGGCGCCAGCGTGGATGTGGCCTCAGCTTGGTGGGAATGGAGCAAGGCGCCCAGGGCCTGGGTTCAGAGCAGCTCAGCCGGCCGTTCACCTGGGGGTCCACACATTTCACACAACTGTTAGGAAAGTACAGAGCTTAATATCCAAGATTCGAGATGGAGACCCAGCTCAAATGTTCCTCAGTGGACAGGCGAGTGCCACGTGCAGGGTGGAGAGCCACAGGTCGTGTGATGTTTGGTCTCGTGATGTAGAACATATACAGTGTGCTTAAAAGACGGTGAAGTGGGAAGATGGCATCACCGAGACCACTGTCCATTGTGCTGCTGCGGCCCACACCGCCGGATAGGGATGGCAACACACGGTCTATGTTTGCAGCTGGGCGGTGCGAAGCCGAGCCCTACCACTCGGGGGCGGAGAAGTGCGAGCTCTGAGGTTTATATAACAGAACTCGGAATGAATTCCCGCCATTAAGGATGCCTGGCCAGAAATGGAACTGAATGGAATATTATACAGCTATGAAAAGGAATAAAGCGGTGATACATGCTACACATAGATGAATTTGGAAAACATATTAAACCAAAGGGGACGGGTCACGTAAGTGAAATGTCTTCTGACTCTACTCACCTGGCATGCTCGCAAGAGCTAACCCCATCCACACAAACTGGAGGCTGCCAGGCTGAGAGGAGAGAGAACAGGCCTGGCTCACTCATGGGTATGGAGTTCTCTTGGGGTGCTGCAGATATGTGGGAAGTAGAGGCAGGCATTGGGGCACACAGCAGATATCTGGGGCTTGGGTTCTAAGGGACAGAAAAAGTCACAACTTCCTTATGAGGTCACTGGTCAGGTGTGACCTATGGACTGGCCTCCACTGTCCCCTCACCAGGTTCCCTGGGGTTCAAGGCCTTAAGGTCAGCAGCAGTCAGGTGCCCGATTGGATTCCTGGATAAATTTTCCTCCTGGTATAAAGAAGCCACGGCAATAACAACAAGCAACCACCAATAATCACACAGAACTTAGTGGGACTTGTGGACAGATGCCGGACCATACCCGTCCTGTTCCAGCCCCAGCCCCTGCCCACGTGTGCACCCATGGACTCCTGCAGAACCTCAGTCTGACACTGGGGTTAACATCTTAGGGTTTTGGAGGATTTCTAGGAGTCGCACTGGATGTAAGCTTTTATCCTGGGGTTGTTCATTCAGTGGTCAGCCCGATGAAAATCATTTCAGGTGTTTTTGATTTTTTACAGTTGCGGAACACTCAGATTTACAACCGGTGACCCATATGGCGGTGGTATCGCAGGTGTGTGGCAGTGGCTTGTGGCACACAGCTTCCAGGATGGGTGTCCAGAGCTCTCGTATGGTATTTGACTGAATAATAAAAAGCCATCGCTGGGTTTTCAGAGGCCATGTTCACATGACCTTCTTTGTCATGCCCAGCGCCAGTATGTACATGAAACTGGCCATATGTGCACCTGCTCTGGATTACAGGAAAGATGGCGTGCACAAACTCACTGAGATGTATTTTCCTTCCACACATGACACCTGCCTTAACCGAGGGTTTCTTCTGGTTGACCTGGGACGGAACCCTGAGTTTCAGCTCCCCAAGGCCTCCGGTGCAGCCCTGTTGGTTGCTGGCTGGGGCGGCCCCTGCTCCTAGAGAAGGTGAAGTACCCAGGTCTCCACAGAGACACGAGGGTGAGCACTTGGTGAGGATGACTGCTGCTTGCTGCTTCCTGGGGGGCTGGCAGCTTGGGGGAGGAGGAAAGACATGGGGGCCTCTCCCCAGGGGACACAGTCCCCTTGGGCCTCTACCCTGCTCTGCTTTTCTACGTATGGGACTCAAGCAAGTTTCTTAGGCCTCTGTGCCTCCTTTCCTTGCTAGGGCATGGGGCCGGAAGAGGGTGGTGCTGACCCAGGATGGCAGTGAGGATGCCCTGTGCTAGTGCACAGAGCCTGGCCAGGCCTGGCCCCTCACAGTGCTGCACAGGGCTCTCTTGCACCACCCTGGAAACGTCGAAGCCCTCCCAAGCAAGCAATAGTTCCCCCAGCGAGATGGGCCAGGCGCCCATCCTCCATACCCCATCTAGACAATAGAGAATATGGGTCTAGTAGTCCAACTTTAAGTTGACTTGCCTTCTTTTCCATATTTTAAAAATTTATCTTCACTAATTCTATGCATAAAGCTATTGGAGAAAGTTGCTTGTAACTTGTTAACTTTCTTTTCTTTCTTTCTTTCTTTTTTTTTTTTTTTGGTCAGTCATAGAACTTGAAATCTGGGCCTAGGCACTGTCCCTGAGCTCAAGGCTGCCACCCTATCCCTTGAGCCATAGCGCCACTTCCAGTTTTCTGGTGGTTAATTAGAGATAAATGTCTCATGGACTTCAGTGCCCGGGCTGGCTTTGAATCTCGATCCTCAGATCGTAGCCTCTGAGTAGCTAGGATTATAGGCGTGAGCCACCACACCCAGCTACATTGTTTTTGTGTGGGTAATGGGGCTTGAATTCAGCCTGGCACTGTTCCTGAGCTCTTCAGCTCAAGGCTACCCCCTACCCTTGAGCCAAGCCCCACCTCCCATTTTCTAGAGGTTAATTGGAGATAAGAGTCTCGGGTCCTTTTGTGCCCGGCTGGCTTTGAACTTGATCCTCAGATCTCAGCCTCTTGAGTAGCTAGGATTACAGGTGTGAGCCAGTGAGCCACCAAGCGGTTCCTGCTACCTGTTTTGTTGTTGTTGTTGTTTGCCAGTCCTGGGTTTGAGCTCAGGGCCTGAGCATTGTCCGTGGGCTTTCTCAAGGTTAGAGGTCTACCACTCGAGCCACAGCACCACTTCCAGCTTTTTCTATGTATGTGGTACCGAGAAATCAAACCCGGGTCTTCATGCATGGTAGACAAGCACTCTACCACTAGGCCAAACTCCTGGTCTGGAACTTGGCACTTTTGAAACAAAGTCTGAGGCCTATACCCTGAGGAACGCTGTATCAGATCAGGACTTCCTGCCTTGCTGTGCAACCGTAACATGCATTCTCAATGTATTTTTCATATTAATTCAAAAATAAATGGGCTTTTTGTACTCATTCAATAGAGTCTGGTATTAACACTTTAAAGATGGCTTACTTCATACAGTTATTTCTAAAATTCTGTAATTGTTTCTGAGGTTTGAGTTTGCCTTGTATACTAAGTTGCCATAAATTATTTTCTTTTAACATTTTTTAGTTAAAAATGATCTCCAGATAGTTGTACAAAGGGGATTCAACTTAACTCCGTTCATATGTACAAAGCATCTTAGACTTAGTTGTTTTGAAGGGGAATAAAGAGCTGAATCACATCATTTAACTGAGGTGCTGTTACAGAAGCAATTGTGGATGCTGAAGTTACCCACGGTATTCTGCTCAAGGGACTAAAGGTTCCAAGTGCCAGGTTCCTGAGCAAGAGAGTGAGGTTGCACAGTCTATAGGTAGAGGAAGAACCTGCATTCAAAACCTGCCTGTGCAGGCAGTGGCTTCTCCCTGTGCTTCGGATGTGGCTAGCGCTGGTGGCTGGCTGGTGCTTGCAGCTGGTTGCCTGTGGTTGGTGGATGGTTCTGACACTGTGGAAGCCCTGCAATTGTCACTGGGACTCAGAGCAAATGGCTGCTCACCTCCTGCCTGGCTGATTAGATGCATTTCTGTGCTGTCTACAAATAATGGGAATTATCCACTTAATCCTTGGCACACGGCACTGATCATGTAGTAATTAATGACTAATTAGGAGGGTTTTCCAGAACATTAGGTTCTGGGAGGAAGTCTTACTTGAGAAGCTCTGCTTTCATCTTTCCCCTTCTTCCCGTGGTTTTCAACCCAGCAGGCTTCCGGCTTGGGGAGGGGGTGTTTGTGGGCAGTGGGGGCTCTACTCCGGTGGTCAGAGCTGTGTGTGTAAATCACTGCCCACCAAGCCTGGTCCTCCTGAAGCTGGAGAAGTGAGGACAGCGCCGGCCTTGGCCATTCCCTGGGAGCGAAGGCCTCCATGGGCTTCCTTCCTGTCCTGAATTTCCAAATGGAGTCAGATCTGGGAAGCCAGGATGGCGGAGGGAAGAGGAGGGGCTGGGAGTGACGGGGAAAGGAAGGGTCCTGCCTTGGCCTCTGTCTCCCTGCCTGTGCAGGGACCAGGTTGCCCATCACCTTGCAGAGCAGACTCTAGGTTAGGAGGAAGAGGTGGGCAGAGCAGGCTGGCCAGGCCTCTCTGTGGACCCGGCGGGAAGCAGCTGCCAGGAAGCTATTCCTGGTTTTCTTTCTTTGGAAAAGGAAGTGGGGGGGGGCAGATGGTAGGTAACTACTTGTGAGCCAGTGTGGAATTAGTGGGGGCACTCCCCAATCCCCACACCTCCTACATCTTCCTTCCCTCAGACTCATCTGGGAGCCTCTGTGGAGTGCCAGGCTCTGTGCCAGGCATCAGGACACGGGAATCGAAAGTTATTGAGTTTTCAGTTTCTGTTCCTCGGCTGTATACTTGACACAACAGGCCTGCTGGCATTTGGGACTGGGGGATGGGCACTGTGGACCATCTAGCAGCACCCTGGTTTTGATCACTAGATGCCAGGAGGGTTTTCTGTGTGTATGCCCATCCTGGGGCTTGAACTTAGGGCCTAGGTGCTGTTCCTGAGCTTTTTGTTCCCCCTCAAGGCTAGTACCCTACACTGGAGCCACAGCTCTACTTCTGGCTTTTTGTTGGTGGTGGTGGTGATTGTGGGGCTTGAATTCGGGCCTGGGCGCTGTTCCTGAGCTCATCAGCTCAAGGCTACCTCCCTACCTCTTGAGCCACAGCGTCACTTCCAGTTTTCTGGTGGTTAATTGGAGGTAAGAGTCTCACGGACTTTAGTGCCCAGGCTGGCTTTGAACCTTAATCTTCAGATCTCAGCCTCCTGAGTAGCTAGGATTACACGCATGTGCCACCGCGCTCAGCTGTTTGTTTGTTTGGTTTTTTAACGTGGTTAATTGGATATAAGAGTCTCTTGGACTTCCTAGCCTGGGCTGGCTTCAAACCATAATCCTTTGATCTCAGCCTTCTGAGTAGTAGAATACAGACAGGAGCCACAGGAGCCATTGTGCCCTTCATGGTGGGAATTTTATCCCTGAGCTGTAACAATAAACAATGTCCCCAGGCACTGCCAGTATCTCTGAGGGACAGAGAGAGACATTATTACCAAGTGGGTACCAAGAGTTAATAAGACAAACCAGGAAATAAACCAAATCAGTGAATGTGCAGACTGTTAATTGGAGAAATTAAATGGGTGGTGTTGTGGGGGACAAAGAACAGGCTGATGAGGTAATGGGGTCATGTCTGGCCTTACTGAATTCAAGTCCCTGAGGTGAAGGAAGAGGTGATGTGGACAAGAGTGGTCCATGAAAGAGGTGAGAAGCAGGTGACACACGGGGTGGGTGCTGGGCTTGACAGGGAGTGCTGGCTTGGGGACGAGGAGCAGAGGAGGGGCTGCGAACCCCCCTCACCGCCCACACCTTCACAGGCCCAGAGGTCAACAGCCGGAGCTGTCTGGCGTGCTTCTCTGCCTTGGGTGTCATGGTCTAAATTGTGGTGCTGACCAGAAGGGCTTTATCCCGAGGCTCTGGAGGAATTTGCTTTAGGCTCTTCTGGGTCCTAGGCAGACTCTGTTTCCCTGGGGTGGTGGTGCTGAGCCATGTTCTCACCAGCTGGGAGCTGTTGGCAGCTCCCAGGGCTCCTGGCTGGTCTTTGCACGTGGCTTATGTGAAACCCTCTGCTGGCTTCCAGGAGGAAGCGCTGTGCTGTCAAGGCCTCATGGGATTAGTTGGGGCCTGTGCAGATGGTCCAGGGCTTTCCAGAGCACAACTGTGGATTTCAGGACAGGTAGGTGGGCCTCTGTGGGGTCCATTCCTCTGTTTTGAAGCAAGGAGGGGCTCTGGATGCTTGAGCTGGGCCCGTCAGGCCATGGCCACAGCCACAGTAAGGTGTGTGCTGGCAGCAGGGTGACACAGGACTCAGGAAAAGCTGTGCTCCCAGCTTAGGATGTAGAAACCTCTTTAGACTAGATTTCTCATAGGGAAACTGAATCCCACAAGATCAAGCTTCTCCTGTCTGAGAGCCAGGGCCTAGACTCTGCCACCTAGAAGGTATTAGAGGTTATTCTCTGCCACAACAGTGCCCACACCACCTTGACATGTCTCCGTCCTGCCCACTGGAAGGGAGGGCAGCTCTGTGTGTTTCTATGAAGGCTCACACCTGGCAAAGCTTAGCATGCTTTCCAAGCCGAAATGAAGGCCATTAAGTGGATGTGAACCAGATTTACCTGATGGCTTGCTGTCTGTGTGGGAGAAGCCAGAGCTGCAGCAGGGGACCGAGTTCGGATCTTGCTGTGGTCTCCCCGGCTGAGCGGGGATACATCAGAGGTCGCATGCCAGCCTTTTCACTGGTGGAGCGATGTGTGATCTCAGGCTAGCCCCACAGGGCCCTGAGGAAGGCTCGAGCACCCTGCTGCTCTCGGGACTGGCCCGCTGTGGCTGCAGCTGCCCGCGGTGGCACTGGAACTTGTGAACGATGGGCGAGCTGGGCCATGGGTCCAGATGATTGGGCGCCATTTCTCGGCTGATATCTCATGTCAGTTTGGCAGCTGAGAAGCAGGATGAAAAAAAAAAAAAGCAAGCACAGTCAGAGGAGTGGGTTTCCTTTAGGCTTTCGGGGGTGGGTTCGTATGTACCCCGAGGGCCTCCTGTGGGGTCTTTCTAACCTCACCTCTCCAGAGCTGGCTGTTCCCGGGCATGGCAGCAAGAACTGTGCTGTCGTCCAAGCAGCCCTGGGTTAGAATCCTACCTCATGCTGCATGAAGACAGGGAAGGTCAGTGTGAGCAGGGGCCGGGTGGGGGGCTGGCTCTTCCCGCTACCTGCCAGCCCCACACTCTGCTCCCCATCCGGGGCTGCCATGAGGAGTGGGGGAGCCACTGCTTTGGAAGTGTGCAGTGTCCGTAGGCAGAGGTGCGGTGCCCAGCCCAGGGGCCGATGCCCACCAGTGTGAGTGAGTGGGCCACACTGGTCATCCAGGCCTTTCCTCTGGAGTCCTTAGGAATGGAGTTCCACGGAACTCCTGGCCATTTGTGAAAGCTATAGACTGCTTTCCAGAAGAGGGGAGATGTGTGTGCTGGACATGACACACACAGGTAACAGAGGAGCCCAAATCCATTGCGTTTCGTCTCTGACGCAGCAACGTCTACACCGCATCATAACCAGAGCGAAACAGGGCCGAGGGCGGGACAAAGGGCGTGGAGGTGTGGTGGGCACTGTGAGACAATCTGTGGCTGCTGTGGCCCAAGCCGAGAGCCACAAGCACGCTTGTCACTGTCACCTCCATTCCCATGGGAAGGGAAAGACACAGTTCAGTTGGACACTATTGAAAATAAATGTAATTCTTTTTTTTTCTATTCACATCCTCGGATGTCAGTGCAGAGCTCTGATCCCGTTTCACTTGCACGTCCTCTTCTCACCCCTTCTCCGAGGCGAGGACGGGAAGGGCTGCCCTATCGTTCCAGAACCAGAATGTTTTGGTGTAAAATAACCAGAGATGATATTCTACCAGATGTGCCTAGCAGTTAGTTGGGTTTTGCCCCAGTCTGACTAGGCATTTTTCACCCCACCAGAGTCTTGTGCGGAAATCCTCCTGTACAGGGGACATGAAGGAAGGGGGCTGTGGGGCAGGAGGCAGGTCAGGAAGGGAGACCCTTCGTGAATGAAATCAGTGTTTCCTGCAGTCTGTCCTGTGTCTCGAGCTCGAGCACCCACATCTAGCAGAAAGCGCATGCTCTCCAGACACAGAACCTACTGGAACCTCCTTCTCAGGCTCCAGCCTCCACAGAGGGACAGTGAACTTGTGTGATTTGTAAACACCCCAGTCGAAGGTCTTTTTATAGCCATCCAAGGGGACAGAGGCAATTTCTTCTCGGAGACATTCTCCTGTCTGTGTAGTGAACGGGCCTCAGATGGTAAAAGAGATCTCATGTCTGGCTGAGGCCAGGAAGGCAGCCTGAGACTTCCCGTTGGCAACTCACCTGCTGCTATTTGGATATAAATGTTGTAAGGGCCAAAATGTGAAAACTGGGCACCACGGACTCACTTGCCATCCTTTGAAAGGCGGCACAAGTAGCCACCAGCAGTTAATGGACCTTGCTCTCGGTGACAATGTTGTGGACTCCTGAATCAGAGCTGAGTTAATTAAAGAGCTGGAATAATCTGTGGTTCCAGGAGGGTAATGAAGGTGATGCTAAACGCAGAGCGTGGGGGCGAGGCAGGAAGCTTCAGTCCCGTTGCCAGGGTAACCACGCCTGCAGCCAATCGGAGGCTCTGCTCAGGCTCACAGTGTGAATGGAGCCCTTGTGCCAAGTCCTCGGTGGTTTACAGACGTCATCCAGAGACCACACTATCTATTTGTTGCAACCAATTTAAATAGAATCCAATGGAGAGAGAGTCACAGAGACCAAAGCCAAAAGTGAAAGACAGATGGAGATAGGAGGGGGCTCCTGGGCCTGGCATCAGGTCAAGAGAGATTTTCTGCCCCTAGAGGAAGTGGGCCACCTCTGCCTCTCTCTGTCTCTAGCTTGGTCTCTCTCTGTCTCTCAGTCTCTGTCTCTGTCTCTGCCAGTCTCTCTCTCTGCTCCCTCCTGCTTTGAGCCTGGCCCAGGTTAATTTACCAAAACTAGAGAAGAGGCTTTCCTCGGCACACAGTACCCAAGGCCAGCACCCTCTTCTTTCAAAGGCTGTTACGTGCAGTTGTGCAGGCTGTGACCTGCGCTAGCCACACACAGGAGGCTTCAAGGACCTGCTTGTGCCCTGCCCCAAGCCACTAGCTTGAGCGTGTACCTGGAGAAGGGGGAGGGGGCCTTGCTCATGTGAGCCTCAGCTGCTTGTCCCAGCCTGCCCCTTCCACTTAGCAAGATGAGACCTGTGGGTGTTTCTGTGGCCCTCCCACCTCCTCCCCTGGGAGGCCAGCGTGCCGACAATCCCTTCTCAGTGTGCAGAAACATGGCGACCTTTGGCCAGCATGTAAAATTGGTAAAATAAAAGAGGCTGTTCTGTGACTGACAAATCCAGACTGGCTAAGAGTAAGCCAGATACACGTGTAAGAGTAAAAGTCTAAACACAGGGTCCAGATAGTTGTGGGTGGCCTCAGAATGGTATTATCACACTCAAATGGCTCTTGGTAGAAACAGATTGTCTGCCCCTGTGAGAGCCACTCTGTGTTCTGTGCTGGCAGAGACCCATACATGTACACATGTGGATATGCTCACTCTGTCCACATAAATACATGTACACGCATGTGTATGTGCACAGTGTCCACATAAATACACACACATGTCTCTGCACGAGCAGTCTTGCCTTCCCAGAGGGAGGAGAGGCTGCTTCTCCATGTGAGAATCCAAGGTTAGACAGAGAGGAGAGAAAAAGAAGAGGTGGGGGAAGAGTAAGGAGGAAGAAAGTGAGGGAGAGGGGGAGGGAGGGAGTTAGGGGGAGGGAGGGAGTTAGGGGGAGGGAGGGGGTTAGGGAGAGGGAGGAGGAGAGAGACAGAGGAAAAGTTTAGGTTTTTTTTTTTTCCCCAAATAGATGTTTAGAAATGGCCCAATCATCCCGTCTTTCTGTGAGTATAAACTTAGGCCCGTGTACCCCATGCAGTGTTTGGAAGGCCAGTTCTGAGATGTTGCATTTTAACAGGGCAACAGGAGAGGCTTGTATGGCAGTTCCAGAATCTCACACAAGCAGGATGGCACATCGGCTCCTGTCTATGATCCTAGCTACAGGAGGCTGAGGTGAAAGATTTCAGGCTGCACTGGGGAAAAGCAAGAGAAATGGGAAAACAAACTCAAAGCAAAAGGGTTGAGGACATGGCTCAATGGCAGAGTGCTTACCTAGCAAGTACAAGGTCCCAAGTTCAAATCCTGGTATGTCCAAATGGAAAAAGAATACCAAAAGAAGAAGATGACAAAGATGCAGCAGCAGCTAATAGCTTTTGGATTAAAGGAGCATTTTAGGACTTTGATCAGTGAAAGAGTACCCTGGGCTCCTGTACAAAGGCTGGGAGTGTGGCCTGGTGGTAGAGTGCTTGCCTGGGCTCCATTCCTTGGTACCACATACACAAAACGCCAGAAGTGGTGCTGTGGTTCAAGTGGTAGAGCGCTGGCCTTGAGAAGCCCAAGGACAGGGCTCAGGGCCTGTGATCAAGCCCTAGGACTGACAAAACAAAAACTCTACACAGTTAATGGATTTGAATAGCACAGGTTTATTTTTCCTGGTTCTGATGGCTACTTGGCTCTCAGGAGCCAGGTGATCCTTCTCTGGAGACTCACCGAAAATCTCCCCTGAACCATCCTCGGTTCTGGTCAGCAATCGCCTTGGTGTCCCCAGGCTGGCAGGGGCCCCCTCAGCTGTAGGGTGTTCTCTTATGCGTTCTGCCTCAGTTCCCACCTGCACCCACCTCTTCCTTGGAGAACCCCAGTTGGCTTAGAGGTCTTGCATGACCTCTCAGCTCCATGACCTCTGCAGGGACTTGCTTGTGTGAAGACTCAGAAGCCACAGGTACTGGAAGTTAGGACTAATGCAGGTTTTAGGGGAACAAACTGCTATCCCCACACTCAGCACTTACAAAGCAACGGTGTGAGTCGTGGTGGCAGGAATAAGTGAAACAAGGTGGCGGGAACAGATGTGGGGTTTGTTCCTCTGAGGGGAGGAGCTGCTGTGGGGTTTGTTTTTCTGGGGGGGCTGGCTGTGGGGTTTGTTCCTCTGGGGGGCTGGCTGTGGGGATTGTTTTTCTGGGGGGCTGGCTGTGGGGTTTGTTCCTCTGGGGGGCTGGATGTGGGGTTTGTTCCTCTGGGGGGGCTGGATGTGGGGTTTGGTTTTCTGGGGGGCTGGATGTGGGGTTTGTTCCTCTGGGGGGCTGGATGTGGGGTTTGTTTCTCTGGGAGGGGCTGGCTGTGGGGTTTGTTTCTCTGGGAGGGGCTGGCTGTGGGGTTTGTTCCTGGGGGCGCTGGCTGTGGGGTTTGTTTTTCTGGAGGAGCTGGCTGTGAGGTTTGTTTCTCTGGGGGAGCTGACTGTGGGGCTTGTTCCTGGGGGGGGCTGGCTGTGGGGTTTGTTCCTCTGGGGGGCTGGCTGTGGGGTTTGTTTCTCTGGGGGGGGCTGGCTGTGGGGTTTGTTTCTCTGGGGGGGCTGGCTGTGGGGTTTGTTTCTCTGGGGGGCTGGTTGTGGGGTTTGTTTCTCTGGGGGGCTGGTTGTGGGGTTTGTTTCTCTGGGGGGCTGGTTGTGGGGTTTGTTTCTCTGGGGGGGCTGGCTGTGGGGTTTGTTTTTCTGGAGGAGCTGGCTGTGGGGTTTGTTTCTCTGGGGGGCTGGCTGTGGGGTTTGTTCCTGGCGGGGGGGCTGGCTGTGAGGATTGTTCCTGTGGGAGGGGCAAGCTGATTCCGTCCCTCCCCCAGAAATCAGGAGGACCTTGGGAAGCAATGCCTGCCTCCTAGGACCTGTGAAGTGGGAAAAACCTGGGAATGTCTTAGATCCTGGATCCTTTTCTAGAAGCAGTTCCAGTCTGCTTTAGCATCCATGAAGAAAGACAGTACTTCTAAGTCAGCTCTTTCTGCCTTTTACAGATTTTTGTTGTTGTTGTTTTGCCTGAAGGCAATCTGACCTGAGGGAGCAATTTACTGACCTGAGGGAGCAGAGCTGAGGGGGCTCTGAGCAGGAGATTTGGGGCTCCCCTGCCTCTGGACAGACGGTTTGGGAAGGACTTCCATTAATGATGTGCTGGTATTTGAGTTCCCTGTCAGGGTTTGGAGCCATTTCTTGAAAATCAAGTTCAGCCCCACTGGGTGGGGCTGAACTTTCAGAGCACTGAGTGCCCTGTGACCTTCTGGGCTGCCATGACAGGACGGTGACCTCGTGCCCAGAAGGGAAGATGGGCCTTGTCTACCGGACTTGGTCTTCAAGAGCTTTGCAAGCCTTGGGTGGCTTGCACAGGACTTAGCGTGTGGCTCAAGGTGAGCCTGTAGCCTTCTTACACCATCTTCATCACCTTTATCACCACACAACCCCACCCCCAAGTGCAGTTGTTTGTTCATATAGTTATTTATTTTGTGGTCTTGGAGATGAAATGCAAGCGTCTTATGCATCCTAGGCAAAAGCTACCTCCCGACCCCGTTCCTCCAAAGTGCCCGCAGGTAAGCAGCCAGGGCAGGTTTTAGAGTGTGATCTAAGCCTGGCTTCGTGGAGCATCCCCTGAGCCTGTGCTGTCAGGCTGGGTTGGGTCACCTGTTCTTCCAGGCAGGCTTTCAGCTGGAAGTGTCCAGACGGAAGGATTCTGCCTTAAGGTGGACTGATATTCCTCGCTCTCTCCCTGGGTCCCTGTCCCTGATACCTGTGACAATATTACTTTTATGGCAAAGGACATCTTGCAGTTGGCATTCAGTTGAGGATTTACAGTATGGGGAGGTTACCCTGCAATGCCTCCCAAACATCTGTGTGGTGGGGGCTTGGTCCTTAGTCTCAGGAGCCACTGTGGGGAGGGGCACCCTTAAAGAAGTAGGGCCTAGTAGAAGACTTAAGTCAGCAGTGTGAGCCCTCGCAAGGAATTGTGGGACTCTAGTCTCTTCCTTCTCTCTCTCTTTCCTGGCCACCATCAGACACTGTATCTTCTTCCATCCCTTTCTCCCTCCATGCCATCCGCTTTCTCCACACACCTCAAAACAGTACAGCCATGGAATAAATCTCCCTGCAATGAGGGTCTTGTTCGTTCTTTAGGAGCCACGATTCCCCCAGTGGGGGGGTGCATTGGTAAGGGACCATGGCCCCAGGGGAATGCATGCCTGACACCCACCTGCAAACACCTGAGGCTCAGGTAGAAGCTTGGGTTTGGCTCCTGACATGATCTTTCTTGCCTATGTAGTGGAATGTACGATTGTGTCTTTTGTCTTCATTATTAATTAATTTTTCTTAACTTCAAACGAGTAAAAGTTCAACCACTTTCGATAAAATCTTTCTTCCTCTGTCTCTCTTACTCTCACTCTACTTCTGTTTCTCCCTATTTCTTTTTCTCTCTCCCCACTAAAGCCTTTTTTATTGGGGGGGGGGAGTTTTTCTAGAAATCGCTGATCATATGATACTAATAGTTGTATATTCATGGTTCAGAGAAGTAGAATTAATGTTACATTTGTTCAGTGAACAGGACTGTTTTTGAGCTCCCATAAAGGGTTGTACAGGGGTCAAGGCATGGGGGGTCAGAGGTGGACAGTTTCTGGTCTCACAGATTATCCATGTTGGGGCCTCAATTATTTTCAGGTATTAAAGCTTAAAGCCAGATCTGTGGCCATGCCACACACACAGCCCATGATGTGAAGGGACCTTTTGCTGTCCATCCTTTTTTTTTTTTTTTGGCCAGTCTTGGGCTTGGGCTCAGGACCTGAGCACTGTCCTTGGACTTTCTCAAGGCTGGAGCTCTACCACATGAGCCTCAGTACCACTTCCAGCTTTTTTCTATGTATGTGGTACCGAGGAATCAAACCTGGGTATTCGTGCATGGTAGGCAAGCACTCTACCACTAGGCCAAACTCCGGGCCCCTGTCCATGCTTTTTTTTTGTGGCCAGTCCTGGAGCTTGAACTCAGGGCCTGAGCACTGTTCTTGGGCTTTCTCAAGGCTAGGGCTCTATCACTTGAGCCATAGCACCACTTCTGGCCTTTTCTGTGTATGTGGCACTAAGGAATCAAACCCAGGTCTTTGTGCTTGCTAGACCAGCACCATCAGGGCAAACTCCCGGCCCCTGTCCATGCTTTTTGAGAGAGATGGAGCAGCTGGAGTCTGTTAGAGAGGAAAATGCCCGGCGAGGGCTTGGAAAACTATGCTCACAAGAAAGTTGGATGTCACAGGCAGAGGGTATGGGCAGCAAGAGCCTTCCAAGTGAGCAGAGATGTGGAAGAGCTTCTGGCTATGGAGTCTCAGTGATGGCTGTCTGACATGGAGCTCAGGACAGGCAGCACAAGGTAGAGATGGTGGAAAGGAGAGGAAGATCCGCAGAAGCTGGGGTGGAATCATCACTTTCTGTGGCCAGGACTCCGCAGATGGCATTGAACTGAAGCTTTCGACGGGGGAGGGTCCCGCACCAACCAGCTGGCCTCCTATGGAATGAGAGGCGATGCACACAGAAAAGAAGCCGGCCTGGTGGACCCCTGCAGCAAGCTTGACACTGTTGACTCTGGAGGAAGTGCAGGGAGCAGCCTCCAGCCAAGGAATCTGTAAAGAGCATCCCTGCAGATGCTGGAACTTGCTTCACTGTAGCCTGTTCTCCAAACACAGGCGCATTCGGAGGTCCTGGAGGTTAGAACGTCATCGTATGAATAGCGGAAAATAAATCCAGCTCATGGTACTATATTGTGTTAAGACATTGTTGCCGCATTTGTTTAAGTCTTCCCCTCCCCCCCTTTTTTTCCAGTCCTGGGCTTGAGCACTGTCCTTGGACTTTCTCAAGGCTAGAGCTCTACCACTTGAGCCTCAGCACCACTTCTGGCTTTTTTCTATGTATGTGGTACCAAGGAATCGAACCCGGGTCTTCGTGCATGCTAGGCAAGCACTTTAACCACTAGGCCAAACTCCCCGCCCCCTCCCCCTTTTTATAGTGGTGGGATTGGAACTGTGGTCTCTAACACTCACACATGCTCTATAAATAAGCCACATCCCCAGTGCTTTTTGGTAAGGGTATTTTTAGACATACTACTTTTGGGGGTTAGGAGCTCTTACTGCCAGGTGTAAGAGGGAGAATTTCAGAGGCGAAAATCCGTAGTTCCAGGAAGGCCTTGAGCTTTCAACCTCAAATCCAGTTACACCCCATGTGGGAGGCTTCCCTGAGGTGAGGTCCAGTGCCTAGAAGTTCAGAATGGCTGCGGGACTGAGGCTCGTTAGCTCCTCAGTGTTCTTACTCCACCCACAGTGGGGGTCACCGCTGGTACATCACACCCACATGTCTGTGTCTGTGATATGCCCGGGCCGGCCCACCAGCCATCCAAACGGATGGAAGATGTACCCCGAGACTGACATAGAACCTCCATTATTTCCCAACATGTGATGAACAGGGAAGGTATTTAATTTTGAAGGGAGCTGAGCCAGCTTTATTACAAGTTCTTTTTTTTTTTTTCTTTCTTTCTCCTGGACTAAATTCCTTCCTCTGTCTCCCTGAGACTGTCATTGTTTCTGTCTCTCTATTGATATTCTATGTGAGGTCCTGTTCTGCTAGGGTCTGCCATGCTCTGTCACATAGTGGTAGCATGCTAGCAGCATCTCTTATCCCCTCTGTTAGAGGCCGGTGGCTCCTCTGCCAGCTAGAAATTTGTGTCTTCAAAAACGGACTGCCAAGGACTGGTGTGAGGAGGTAGAGTGACCTCCTCTTACCCAACAGGGATGTGTGCCAAGACCCTCAGTGGACACTTGGACCCGAGGCTGGTACTGAGGCCTGAACTCAAGTATCGAGTCACCCTACTCTGACCTGCTAACAGCCGGCTACTGGTGACAGCAGGAGGGTAGTGGATAGCGGATGGAGATGCTGAGTGATCCCTGCCCAGGATGAGAGTTGGTCAATGGATGTCCCAAATGCTCTTTAGGTTGGGTCTGTTCTGTGAAAGTGCAGAGTTCTTGGGACTGCCCACTCTTTTCTTGGGATGGATGGAGGGCTGGGCTGAAAGCAGGGGCATGACGGGATCTGAAAAAGACAGGAAGACAGACTGGAAGACTGGTGACCTGCCAGTGTCTCCCAGGCTGTCCTGCCTCTGTCTTCTCAGGGCTCTTCCTAGAGCCCAGAGGAGTGCTCACAGGCCTGGGATGGGCTGGCTCCCTGGCCCTCTTACTGCAGAGCAAGGACAGCCACACAGGTATCCTGGCAATGGGTAGGTCTTTTGCAGATGCTCCTGAGGTTGCATTGAGTACCCACAATTGCTTGCTACCCACAGCTGCAGATCCTTAAAACCCAAACTTCGTTGGTAGGAGCTGCTCCTCCTAAGACCCCTAGTAAGATTTCCCCTCCCCACCAGGTCCTGGGGCTTGGACTCCTGGCCTGGGCACTGTCCCTGAGCTCTTCAGCTCAAGGCTACCACTCTACCCCTTGAGCTACAGAGCCACTTCCGGTTTTCTAGTGGTTAATTGGAGATAGGAGTCTCTGGGTGTTTAGTGCCTGGGCTGGCTTTGAACCACATTCCTCAGATCTCAGCCTCCTGAGTAGCTAGGATTACAGGTGTGAGCCACCACACCTGGTTCCCTAAGTAAGATTTTATCCTTCCTTCTGTCTCCATGTGCAGGGAGGACCATGAAAATGGATGGAGAGGTTGACAGAGCCAAGATGAAGTACCCATCCATGCCTGAGTAATCATTCCGTGTGGATGCACTTGTGGTCCTCACTGTCAGGGCAGCAGTGCAAAGACACTTGTGGTCCACACTGGCCGCCATGGCGTCAGGAGGATGGGCCTGTGTCCCCACTGGTTGTCCTGGAGGCAGTGCAGAGGCATTTGTGTCCCCCTCTGGTCTTCACAGCTGCCATTCTTGAGGCAGCTCTAGGCAGGCCTCACAGCAGTAATCCATCCCCTCCTCTGGATTGGTATGGTACCCTTGCCAGGCTCAGCCACAGAAGGGATCCTTCCTAATGTGTCCTGGAAATGGGTGTTGATGGCCTTCTTACTCGCCTGGCCACTCTCCTGTGCCCCTGAGGCCTATGACGTAGAGGGGTCTGGACCCTGAAGGCAGGAGGGCTAAGTTAGAGTCACTGCACATTAGCCCCAGAGTTGGTCCAATCGGCCTGGCTGCCGTGTCCACGTGACCTGTCGGGTGGTCTGTATTGGATAGCCGGGCTTCTGCAATCCTCACTGTGCCTATCTATTTGTACAAATGGCAAAGCACACTTGGTGTTCTGGATGAGTAGAGCTTTAAAGGATTGTAAGACACTTCAGTGGGAGAATTTTCTGGACTTATCTTTGGTGACTCATCCAGCATAAATGTCCTGAGATGTGTAATGCACTTTAAACAAGACACATACAAATTCATGTTCATCACAATTTGCCTCAGGTGAAAGGCTCTTCTCAAATCCAAGTTTTCAAAGGGTTTTTATGCTGGCTCCTCTTTTATTGGTTTATTTCAACCTCAAATACTGGAATACTTTGCGGTTTGAGTTTAGTACAGGGCCATTGTTTTTGAATTGGTGATATGACTCTTATCACAAGCAACAGTTGCTTGGTATTATGGAAAGTTATCTCACAAAAGCCCTTCTTAACGCCTGGGGCTTGGCAATAAATGGTTAGGAATGGAAGGCTTGGTTTTAGATTAGGGGGTTTTATGGCCGGGCTCCACCTGTGGCCATTTATCACAAAGAACAGAAGGGGAGGTGCGGGCACTTAAGGAACAGGAACAAAAACTTAAGAGAAATCTCTGGAGCCACTAAATCAATTCCCCTTGCCCCCAAGGCTTTGGGGTCTCTGCTGACACCGTTGCCTTGGTTGAGAGATTCAGGCCACAGGATGTCTTACTTTCTTCCTAGAGAAAACAGCAAATTTTATTCTGGTAGGATCTACATGACATAAAATGGATCATTGCAACTATTTTCAATAGTACTACAGCTCGATACTATTAAGCATACTTTACGCACACTCACTTTACACAGTCAACATCAGTGTCCATCTCCAGGACCCTTCTGATTTCCCCAACACAGATGCTCTACTTGTTCCACATCGCCCCCTTCCGGGCTCTGAGCCTCGACCCTTGAGCTGTGTCTCTGGGAATGGGACTGTTGGAGAGCCTGGAGAGGAGCAGAACCATCATCACATTTGTTCTCTCACGACCGCCTTATTCACAGGATTTCCTCTGCGTTCATCTGTCTGTGTAGCCACTGTCAGAATTCGATTCCTTTTCAAGGCTAAATAGCAGAGATGGCTCCCAAGAGGTTAGTGAACACGGCATGGACGCTCTGGACAAGGCGTTGACCCCTGGCCACTCCTGCCTTGCCTTGCCTTGTCTTTTGTCCTTTTGAAATAAGGTGTATGGTCCATAAATTCCCCTCTTATTACTCTCTCTCTCTCTCTCTCTCTCTCTCTCTGTCTTCCTTCCTCCCTCCTTTCTCCTTCTTCTCCCTCCCTCCCTCCTTCCCTCCTTTTCTAGCTTCCTGCCTTCCTTGTTTATTCTTGGGCTTGAAGTCAATGTCTGGGCCCTGTGCCTGAGCTATTTTGATCAAGTCTGGCATTCTACGACTTGAGCCGCAGCTTCCATTATGGATTTTTGCTTATTCATTAGAGATAAGAATCTAACAGACTTTCCTTCCTGGACTGGTTTCAAAACGTGGTCTTCAGAGTAGCTGGGACAACAGGCCTGAGCTGCCGCCACCACCTGGCTATACTTCCCAAGCTATATTCTTTGGACATTGTGGTGAAGGCAGAATATTTTTTTTTATTCCAGCCCATCTATGAAATGAGCCTAATTCTAAAGAACATTTTGAGCAACTTTCCTGAATATTCTCTCCAACCTCTTTAATCCTGTGCTAGAAATAGCTGATGAAATACAGAAGTAGTCGGCAGTGAGCAAATATATTAGATACAGCAAGTGAGTAAACAGGAGCCAGCCTTCCTGACTGGGGTGGATTTCTTGCTTCTTTTCTCCCTTTTGTTCTAGAAGAACAGTGAGGCACAAAGTCTAGGTTTTAAAATAGAATTTATGACTTTAATCATCTTGACAGGGTGTATAAATGCCCCCCAAGCAGCCTCCATGAGTCATTTCTTAGATTCTAAAAGGAATGTGTTTCAGTCAGGAGTTTTCTCTTCTTTGAGATTTGTTTTAAGAAGTTCCAAGAGCAAAATAACGCAATGCCTGGTGCCACAGGTCTGGAACTGGCTCTTCCCTGTGCCCGGATGCTGGGCTGCAGGCCGGCCCTCTTCCGCCATGCTGCACTGCTATGTGGCAGGTCCCTGGAGGTCTCCATCCAATTTAAGAAGCCACAGTACTGAGGAGAGGGTGCAGGCATGGGAGAAGGAGGCCATGAGAAAGGAACCCACACATCTGGGAGACAGTGACAAAGCCAGAACCATTTTTGGAAGTCAACCCACTACGTGGTTGACTGGTTTTTCGGTGGACGCTCTTGGAGCGTAGTCTCCCACAAGCATTGATTTACGCTTCAGGCAAGTGTTGTTTCTCAGTTCCAGGACAGAGCCAGGGCTGGCTGCAGGTCTCAGCTCCCTGCAAATATGCTGTCACCATGCCACCCAGTTCTCCTTGCTGTCCCTCCTAGGACCCTTGGATGTCACCACAATCCCTCTGTCGAATTTTATTTTTCTGGTGTCAGTTCAGGGCCTCATGCTCTGGCTCAGCTTTCTTGTGGATGGTTGGTGCTCTACCACATGAGACATGTCCCCAGGCTGGCTTTTCTACCCTGGCTGGCTTGAAACGGAGATCTTCTAGATCCCAGCCTCTTGATTAGTGGGATTACAGGTATGAGCGCCAGCTTCCTGGCTTCCTCCCTTGCTTTTAAATCCATGACCACATTTTCTCCCTGACTCATCTTTCCTCAGCACCCATGCCTGGAAATCAAACCTCCTGGCCAACCAGGATCAGTCTGGCTCTCTCTGCAGTTTGGTGATTTACGCCTTGCAGATCTGAGGGGTGTGTGTGTGTGTGTGTGTGTGTGTGTGTGTGTGTGTGTGTGTGATGACATGAATGTCCTCTTTCATCACAATATCTACAGCGAGTAATCAGTAAGTTAGGAAACACTTGGCTGCCAAAAGGATGAATCCACTGGAGGAATCGTGGGGGATTTCATGATTGAGAGGATGGACACAAAATGACATGCGTCAGGATATTGAAGACTGACAGAGAGTAGGGTGAGCCTCTGATTTGGGGGTGACTCCTTAGGATCAGCTTCTCAGAACACACTTGAGAGACCTG
This sequence comes from Megascapheus bottae, assembly GCF_031878675.1. Taxonomy (NCBI): domain Eukaryota; kingdom Metazoa; phylum Chordata; class Mammalia; order Rodentia; family Geomyidae; genus Megascapheus; species Megascapheus bottae. Next base: position 101,481,632 of record NC_143509.1, on the reverse strand, counting down.
AGCTCACAAATGCCAGGGTGTCCAACCCAGAGCAGGGCATCGGCCAAGTATTCATAGCAAAAGCCACGGGGGAGAAGCCCCAGTAGCCACAGCCTTTGGTCCACTGACATGCAGGGCCCCCATTCTGCAGGGTACTCTCGATCTTGAACTCCAGACAGCAGGAAAGGAAAGGACAGGGGTTTGGGGAAGAGAGAGGTGTGTGAGATTTTTCACTGAAAAGGTCGAGGGCGACTGTTGTATTAAGAAGGAAGGTGAACAAGCAAGGGTGTGCCAGTACCAGGAGAGTGTGGAGGAGTTTATTTGGTGAAGAGAAAAGGCCCTGTGCTCTGGCCAGTGAGGGCAGAGGAAGCTAGCACTAGGAGGGGGGCAGAGGCTAGGCTAAGCGTGGAGAGATGGGCCGTTTCTCTGGGTTACTCTATCTTCTGCAGACACCAGCTGCAGGCTGGGTCTAGCTTTGGCTTACTCCATTTGAGTGAAGCCACTCCATTTTGAACTTGAGTACCCAAATAGAATGACTCTGTATTTTGTTACCCAGATAAACCAGCAGCTACTGCCTGCTAGCACACCATGAAGCACAAAATGGCCATTTATTTGTGTTAGTGGACAATTATACCTGTGAATCTATCAGATCCTATCAGAAACCCCAGACACATAGGCTCTTCAACCATACCAGGTATAGTTCCTTTACCGGACACTGTGAAAAGAAGAGCACCCCAAAAAGGAGAGACTTGACAGGCATGACTCAGTCACCAGGTCATAAGCCTGGTCAGCAACATTGCCACAGCCAAGGACTCTTGCTGCTGCTCCCCAGATTCCAGCTGGAGCCCAGTCTCTCCCACCCCTGACACACGGCACATCAACCAACACCTGAGGTCCATCTGCTACCCAGATGTGCATTTGACAGGTCCTCAGCTGTGTGCCCGAGGCTTACAAAACCTCCCCTACAGAGACTTCTCCATGTGTGCTGACAGCCTTCTGCCCCTGTCTGCAACCCACTCCAGAACCCTGCAGCTTCTTTAGCCCTTTATCATCCTGAGTCCTGTGTGTTGCTGTCGTGGGACACACAATGAATGATCAGAGCATTCATGTTGGAATAAGAGAATCCATGCTGTAAGTGGGGCATGGCTTTCGAGTGTCCTCAACGGGACTTGGCAAATGAGAGCCAATTAAATTGTTGGGGCTTCTGGACTTACTGTTACCTGATGAATTTGACGCCATAGAAGTACACAGATATGTCTGACACAAGCCATGGATGATGCTTGAGTGGTCTTTCTTGGTGTTCTTGTAAGAGTGGAGAAGCTGTCTTGACTCTTTCCTTTGTTCTGTGGCTGCTGAGTTGTTGGGTTCTGGAATCATACCCTGCTCTATAACTAGCTCCTGGATGCCAATGAACAGATACTGTGTGTGTGTGTGTGTGTGTACTAGGACTTGAACTCAGAGCCTCAGGCCCCCCTTGCTCTCCCACCAACCTCCACTTCTAGATTTCTGATAGTTCATTAGAGATGCAAGCCGCATAAACTTTTCTGCCTGGTTGGCTTTGAACAGTGATCCTCGAGGCTCAGCCTCCGAGTAGCAGAATTACAGTTGTGAGTGACTGTGCCTGACTAGGAATGTCCACTGCCAGCTGTGACTCTCATCCTGCCCAGCGCTCTCCTCACTTGCTTCTCCTAGGGCAGGGTCCTGGGATCAGAATGCCCGGTCTTGGGTTCATCGGGTTGGAAGCAGAGTTCACCAGATAGTCTGGTACCTTGAGTGAGTCAAAGACTCCAGTTCTCTGAACCCTAGTGAAGAACTGGGCAAGCCAAGCCCAGCCCAGGTGCTTCTCTCCTGAGTCCTGGGCAGCAGCTTGGAGCAGGCCTGTCTCCTCCTGTCTCCACTCAAGGGTGGAGCTGTCAGAGTATTTCTAGAAGCCCAGAGCAGCCTGGAACCTGCCTCTCCTTCCAGCCCAGGCCCCCCTACAGAACCCAGCTTCACCTGTCGCCACTGGCGTCTGGTAGGCTCCAGTTTATGACATCCGATGAAGACATTTTGTTTCCACATCTAATTGTCACCTCTGTGTCTCCACAGAGCCTGAGGCCTGCCTTGCAATCCAACCAAAACCCTACAGCTATCTTTTCCTACCTCTTTCCTTCAGGGATGGCAGACCCAGATTTGATGATAAACAGCCTGATGGGAATGCTGGAGCTCGGAGCAGCTCGCAGGGAGAGCTTCGTTCTGCTTAGCTGGGAGCCAGAGTGTCTGCGTTTGTCATGGGCTTTTCTGTTGAAAGATCTTGATTTTGGTCTTGAAAGCAGAAGATTCTGAGAATTGGGGATTTGAAAGGGGGGGTGAGGAGGGGGTGTTATTCATGGTCCAGATTGTCCAGGGGCCTCAAGAAGAGATTGCTGGTTATGGGGGGGTGTCTGGGAGACGGCACCTGCCCAAGACGGTTCAGAAAACTATTGCCACTGCTTGCAATAGGATTGTTTTTTTTTGTTTTTTTGTTTTTTTTTGCCAGTCCTGGGGCTTGAACTCAGGGCCTGGGTACTGTCCTTGGATACTTTTTGATCAAGGCTAGCACTCTGCCACTTGAGCCATAGCGCCACTTCTGGTGTATGTGGTTCTGGGGAATTGTACCCGGGGCTTCATGCATGGTAGGCAAGCACTCTACCACTAGGCCATGTTCCCGGCCTGGGAGCAGATGCTGAATAAACGTCATTATGTATCACCATTGGCTGTGGACACAGCCAACTGGAGTCTAGATCACATTCATAGAGACTGAGTGGCTGGGAGAAAGGAGGTGACTCTGGTCGCCTGCTGTGGTTGGGCCAGGCTCCAGAGGGAGGGGACTAGAGGACAAGAGGCGGCCAGTCCTAGAACCCTCCTTTACAACTGGAGGGTGCCACAGAGGGAGCTGGGAGTGAGAACCCCAGGAACTGACCTTCACTGTGGCCGCCTGAGGGGCAGCTGGAGTCCTGAGGCCCTGCTCAACCTTGTGGCAAAAGGAAAGGAAGCTTCTGGGCCCAGGTGATGGGGCACAGTCACTACAGCAGGGACAGGAGGTGGAGTCTGGTGAATGCCACTTGGGTTGGGGCCGAGTGGGAAGGGTCAAATGGCCAGGGCCCGTGGTGCCTGCCCAGCTCCGGCCGGCTGGGGGCTGTGGGGTGGACTGTTGACTCTGTGCTAATGGGCTTTGCTGGCTTGAAACTGGGGTTTCTGGGAGCAGGTGAGCCTGAATCTGGGGCAATGCCTCTACTAATCCACCTGAGGCTGCTTCACATCTGAGAGGGTGAGTCACAGCCATCTGAGGTCATCGGGAAGGCTGGCTTCTTCCAGGAAACCGCTCTGCTGCCAGGCACCGAGCTGGGCTCCGCCTGGGACTGGCAAAGCCAGGGCGCTGGCTGTCTTTCACACCTAACGATGCTGGGAGGTGAAGGAGTCGGGAGGCCTCTGCTGCTTCCTGACTCCCGGCCTGAAATGCAGCCCGTCTGGCTGGCTGTCTCTCCACGATGGCTACTGGGGCCAAGCGTGTGGTCTGGGAGCCAGGGGTCTTGCTTCTGCTGGAGGAGGCTAGGGTGGTGTCCTTGGTCACTTTGTAGGGTCTGGAGGGCCGCGTGCCCCAGTGGCCAGGCCCGCAGCCTGGCGTCAGGCTCTGTGGAAGGAATTTCAAAGGGAGGTGCCATTGGACAGGTGTGAGTAGCACAGTGGGTACAGTGACCTGTCACCCTACTCATTGTTCAAACAAGATGGCCTTTCATGCCCTTCTCCAGGCAAACAGAGGGTGTGGCCAAGGTGACCCTGGGTGACACTGTACAGTGCCATGCAGGGCCCATACGCCACTCCCCCTTGTCCTATCTGTGGCCCCTAGGGAGCAGGTGCCAGGCAGTGAGAGCTCCGCTATGTGGAGTGAGATGATGGGCCTCAGAGCTGACAAACAAGGGAAATAGAGGCACAGATGCCAGGGTAACCACCTAGCAACTCTCCAGATCCCAAAGCCCCCCTCCAGCTGGTGGCTACTCACCCATCCTCAGGTAGCACCAGAGAGGCCCCCCAGTGCCTCTGGGAGTCTTGGAAGGAGACCAGTGCACCTGCTCTGTCTCAGTGTCCCTGCTGGCAGTAGCCAGGTGCTGGCAGAGCCGTCCTGGAGACATATGGGGAGGCTTGGTGGGACACCTGGGAGCATCGCTGTCACAGAGGCTACGGGCAGGCAGGATACCGCAGCCAGGATGGCAGCTCCTGCCAGCTGCCCTGCCCAGCACTGGCTCAAGATACAGGCTCATCCTTCCAAGTGCTGTCTACAACCCCCTGAGTCACTCATTTACAGACTACTGGCCCTCTGGGGCTTCGTTTTGAGAATCCTAGAACGTGCCAAGTGGGTCTGGAGAAGCAGGAATCCTTCCCTTCACGTGAACAAGCCCAGCGGGAGGATCTCGAGTTCACGGGGATTACATAGTGGCTGAGGATGTGGCACCAAAGAATTGGTGTGAGAAGATAAGCACGGTGGCTCACATCTTTAATCCCAGCTACTCAGGAAGTGGAATAGGAGGATTACAGTTCATACATAGGGCAGCTCAGGCCAATGATCAGGAAGATTCCATCTCAACTAATAGCTAGGAGGGAGAGAGACTGGTATGAGGATCTCAAGTCCAGGCTGGCCCTGGACAAAAGCAAGGCAGGGGGTGGGAGGAGGGAGAGGGAGGGGGGACTATCAAGTGGAAGAGCACCTACCTAGCAAGCTCAGGGTCAGCAAGCTGGACAAGGAAGGGTCAGGGATGCGGGGCACCTGCTGTCCTTAGCCTGGACACAGGCCAGCCAGGCCAGCCCTAAGACAAGATGGCAGCTAGGTGGGACATGGCTTGGCCCTGCCTTGGCTGGCACTGCTGATGAGTGCTGACAGAGCCGTCTGTGTACTGAGTTGTTTTTCAGCAGCTGCATTTCCAGGAAGGCCCAGAACCTGCCAGGACACCACTGCTTACAGCACCAAGGGTTTGGGTCCCTTGGATGTCACATGAACCAGGAAAGGCAGGGTGGTCAGGGTTTTAGAAGAGGCTGGTGCAAAGGGACTGGAGAGCATAGTATGCAGCATGGGTCCCCAAGGGACACACGGCCACCGCAGGGTCCCCCAAAAGCAGGATTCCTTCTGGAGATGGCCAGAGTGGGATCCTGGCCGAGGAGGAACAGTCTCAGGCCACTCTTCCTGGATGACACGGCGAGCCACTGCTCCTGTCCTATGCACGATATGCTAGGATGCTCCGATTCCTTGGGTCCGGGCAGTGGTGGGCACAGGGGCTCCTGGGCGTGGCCCTTCATCTGCTCGGGAGATGGTGGGGAAGATGTGATCCTGTAACAGGCAGACAGTTCCTCTGCCAGTCTTTCCATCCATCCATCCATCCATCTGTCCATCCATCTGTCTGTCCATCTGTCCTCCCACTACCACCTATATATCTGTCTCTCTGTCTCTGTGTCTCTCTCTGTGCTGGAAGCCTCCATGACTTCATGGAAACTGTCCAGGCCATTGATTTTTACTTGCAAACTCTTCCAAAAGGCAAAGATCCTGCCAATTCTCAGGGCAGAGAGAAAACCATGCTATTCCTAAAACCAACGGGTGCCTCTTCACCCGGAGACACTGGGTATTCGGCGGAAACTCAGAGATTGTACCAGAAAGCATGCATGTTGCGTCCTCTCTCTTAGTAGAGTCCCTGGTGCTGCAGTCCTGTGGAAACCACCCCCCCCCCACCTTGGTCAGGGTCTCCAGTCCTCTCCTAATGACTCTGGCTGGCAAGTTTCACCAGCGGCACTTTATATGTGAAGGGCCACAGGTGGGGCGGAGGCCACATACACACTCCTGAAGCCTCCATCCACACGTGGATTCGTGGCATCCTCTCAGCGGGAGGCTCATCTTGCATCACTGAGCCTCTGAAAACGTCACTGAAAATGAGAAAACGCGGCACAGGCCATGGGGTGACACAGGCTTTGCTTGAACGCCCAGACTCCAGTGTTTCCTTCTTCACTAAGGACCAAATCCGTGGTCACAAATGGACTGACTGAGGCTGTCTCACCTGTCTCTACTCTTCCCAGTCTTTCTGGCCAGGGTTGCTCCGGGGGTTCAGGTGGAGACTGGGCCTGGGGGAGGACGGCCTCTCCTATTTGTACCTACACCCCACGAGGTGTCTTTTGTCATTGGGTTGTCAGTTCCCATAGGATCAGCGTGCAAATCCTGACCACACACTGCCTGTTGTGAGTGGATGGGGCTTCTACAACATTCCAGTACTCTCTGGGGCCCTCCTTCTATGAGTCCTGAGGGGCGGGGAGAGGGGAAAACCCAAGAATTCTGGGTCAAAACTGAGAAATCCTCCAATTCTATTCTCCTCGGGGCATAGGAAGTGGTAAATATGGAGCAAGCAGAGGAGGGAAATTTGCTTATTTAAGGTATTTCTTATCCATGGGGCAGATAACTTCAAAACCAAACCAAACAGCTGACCTTTGAGTGGAAGCTACGAGGCGGGAAAGGACAGGGCTGTGGGCCTGGGAGTGGGGTTCTGGCGGTGCCCTAGGCTCTGCTGGGACATGGCACACGTGTGTAGCAGGACCTGGGAAGGGAGGAGGCAGTGGGACGAGTCCTGTCAGGCTGCCCAAGCCTTTCCCGGACTCAGCTGGCATCACCTAGCACGGCTGGCCTCCAGCCACCTCCCTGACACGCAGGGAGCTTATCTAGGCCTTTTAATCTCCCAAGATCAGGGGACTGAATCAGCCTCTATTTTTATTCTTGGCAAAGATGTGAATCAGAGTTGTGGCCAATGTCTTGGACTTGTGGAGGCCTGTCCCCAAGCGTCCGTGTCCCTGAAGTAAGTTCCGGGCAGAGCCGGAGACAGACCGAAAAACACCTGCAGGATCAGGCTTGCTCTGAACCAAAGGACTTTGGTACGTAGTAGGCACTTGGCTAATATTTGCAGACAGAAACATCAAGGGCTTCTATTACTTCCAAGCCAGGGTCTTCCCCCACCCGCTGCGGGGTGGAATGCCAGTGAGAGCCGTCAGCAGGTTGTTTGCGGCATGCCTGTGATTCTCCCTGAGCCAAATGCTTGTGGGTACAGCTGGGCAGGAACACGTAGGCACCCTGCAGGCTCGAGACCCTGCAGTCCTTTCCTTGAAGCTGGTCGCTTTCCTTCTGTCTGTACACCATGTGAAGGAAGTTCTGATGTCCAGTGCACTTTCCAGTGCTGTCGTGGTGCTTGGAAATCCATTCTGCCTGTGGTCAGCCCATCCTAGATGCCATGCAGGAAGTGCTTTCTGTTCTGGGGTAGCCATGCTGAAACTGGCTCATGTGGTGATGGAAGCTGAGTAGTCCTGAGACCTGTGGTTGGCAAGCAGAAGAGCCAAGAGGAGCCTGTGTTTCTTGAAGTCTGAGGCAGGAAGACTGGTGCCCCAGCTCAAATCATCAGGTGGAGGAGGGATTCCCTCCTGGTCACTTGCGCCTCCCATCAGTCCCTGCTAGCTCCTTACCCCTTGGTCAGTGGCGATGCTCTTTGGCAGGCACTAGAGGGGATATCAGCTATACGCTGTCCAAGGGTTCAAGGGTTGATTGTGTGGGGGACACCCGCCCTGACATATTGCGAGTGTTTGACTAGTGGTCTGTGCACCCTGTAGCCCAGTCAAGTTGACACATAAAATTAACCACCGCCATGTCCCAACATGTAACTGCCATTCTTTGAGGGATGGGGCTTGGGGTAGGGTCCTGCTTACACAAGGACGTCCACTGTGTGGGCTTTGTGATGACCTCTGAGGTACCAAGATGAAAGCCCTGAGGAGGGATCCCAGGAATTGACAAGGACAGTCCCTCCTCTCCTGTGGAAATGTAGACAGCACCCGTCAGCAGGTACCGAGGGGTGGGGGACATCTGGAGAGAGGCGGCAGCCGTTGGTCGACCAGAGATCCGCGCTAATGGGAGGCCGTCGTGCTGAGTCTAGACTCCTCTAGGGATGAGCAGACAGCGTGGCATAACCTCCGGCTCTGCCCTTTACTATGAAGTTTGTCCCAGGGTTTATTCATCTCGGCACCAGCGGCTTCTTAGGTAAACATCTTTATCTTTCAATGCCATTCGTGATCAAACTAATCCCACAGTCTGGATCCACTGGATTGGCGTCCAAGGACAAATGCTTCTTGTTTAATTCCCTTTGTTCACTGTTAAGGACTGGGGCAGGGTGGGAGATGTGACCTTCAGCAGGAACAGCTGTTTGAGAGGCCATCCTAGGGAAAAGTAGCTGTCATCCTCAGTCACTCCCTGTCATCACTGAGCCTTTCCAGCCCGCTCAGTGTCGTGTTCCATGTGCAGAACCGATTTTCACACATCTCCCTGGAGCTGAGGGGTGTGGTAGCCATGACTGAAGTTATCCAGGAAGATGCAGGGGAAAATGCACAACTGAGCAGTGATGATACGACAGACAAGGCCTTGGTGCATGAGAGATGCTAATGAATAAAACGAAGACCAGAGCTGTAGTTTTAATAACACGGTAAGAGATAAGATGCATATTCTAATTAATATGCATGCTAAAGTAAAGGAATGCCATGGTGTGATGAAGGTGACACTGCACTGGGAAGAAATGGAAACCCAGAGCAGGGAAGGATATACAGGAGTCGGTGACAGTGTAATTTGGTGACAGGGATGGTAGAGGCCAGGCCCCCGGCCTCTCTGCCCCTAAAAAGGAGGATTTTTTTTTATTAAAGAATTTATTAATGTTGATTTTTACATCATATTTTAAATGACAAGTTTAACATACAAGTGTTCAAGGAGGGAATCTCTATTTACTGGGACTTAGTATTTAGAACTTAATCAAAATTAGGCTAAGGGTTTGTATGTCATGGAAACATATTAATTTATGAGATAAAACATTATGTCTATAGAGTCATAGATTTTTATGTCTAAATAGTTATGTTTGTATTTCCATTACTATGTCCATAGCTTTGGGTATGCAGTTATTGAGTCCTCGCTCTTGTACTCTTTGGATTTAATAGCCACATATTAAGGATACCATGCGCCTTTTGTTCCTTAGGTCTTGACTTGTCTCACTCAGCATGATTTGCTCTAGATTCATCCACTTCCCTGTGAATGCCATTATTTTATCTTGTCTGTTGGCAATGTAGAATTCCATTGTGTATATATACCACATTTTCTGTATCCATTCATCTGCAGTAGGGCATCTGTGTTGTTTCCATCGCCTGGCTATTGTGAATAGTGCAGAGATGAACATAGCTGAGCAGGTGTCCTTATTACAACTTGGGTTCTGATGTTCAGGATAGATGCCCAGGAGTGGTATGGCGGGATCATAGGGAAGGTCTATTTTCAGTTCTTTAAGAAACCTCCACACTGCTTTCCAGAGTGGCTGAACTACCGAGGAGGATCTTTAAGAAAAGTTTGGTGAGAAGTAGAGGAGTTCCCCTGAGCCTGGGGAAGAGTGCCTGGGATACAAACACATTCCGCAGAGCTCTTCAGGCAAGAATATCCCCCGTGCTCAACAACGGCTCAGGAGAGGGGGTGGCTCGGGAGGGAGGGATGAGGAAGACAAGGTGGTGCTGGAATGTACCAGGCCAAGAGGTAACTTAGAGAGAAAGAGTCAGAGAGTCCTCGCTCCAGGCCTGGTGGCATCGCAGGCAGCATGGCGGAAGGAGCTGTGTATCACAACCCACCCCACCCCTGAATCTTCAAACCATTGCTTGGCGTGAGCAGGACGGTCTCATGGCACCATGGGTGCAGATGGGTAATGGCATGCCAGCTGCTGGCATGTGCTAGGGCACAGGCACGCCTGAATTCCAGTGTGGGAAACACTGAAGTTGACTAATGTCTATGATTGCCTAACAGGTATATCTGTCATCATTTGCAGTGTTGTCACAGAACTCTTTGGACTGGATAATTTATAAACAACAGGGAAGGTGAAGTGTCCAAGGCCAAGACACCAGCAGACTGAGAGACTGATGAAGGCTTGATTCCTCCTTCATGTGTGACCCCTTCTCACTGTGTTCTCCAGTGCAGAGGGCAGGGAGGGCCTTCAAGCCTCTTTAATCCCATGAACCCCATCCTCAAGGATGCGACCTCCCATAGACCCCACTCCACAGCTCTACCACCCAGAGGATCAAATTCCAATACATGGATTAGGGGAAATGCCAACATTCAGACTTTAGAAATATAAAAATATGTACATGTGCATGTGTGTGTATTTATTTATTTATAGCCCCAGAAGGTATGTACAGCAGCACTGTACTAGGAACCGTGGTAGAAGTCTACCAAATGCAGCTGCTCTTTATGGAGCTACCAAAGAACCACCAGAGCTTTCTGTGCATTCAGTTGAAGTCACGGTTTTAGTTTTAGTTTTCCCTAGGTAAGTAGAAACCTAGAAATGAACTTTCTGGGTCAGGGGACAGATAAGGATTTAGCCTTGGAGCTGTCTAACCTCTCCATCTGGTTCCCCTCCCCCTCCCCCTCCCCCATTTTCTTCCCCTCCTTCCTCTCCTCTTCCCCCCCCACCATGCACCTGTGCTCCACATCCTGGCCAACATTTTTTGTTGTCAACCATTTTATTTTAACTACCCCAGTGGGTGTGAAATGTCATCATGCTATAGTTTTGACTTCCATTTCTCCTGTGACTATTAACATTGAGCAAATTATAATGTGCTTATTCACTAGTCACATGCTTATTTACCCCTTGTTAAAATTAGATTATTTGAGTTATTATTATTTCATATATGAGTTATATTATTTTTTGGCTCGTCTTTTCTCTTCGTTACCTTCTAAATTTACCGACATATTATATCTGTTGTCTCTCTGGTACCTATCACAGTATGTAATCCATACTTGTTGGGATTTTAGCTTAAAAACACACAATCTGTTGACTTTATTAAGATAATTCAGCCCGTTTTAGGAGTATAGCTGTTTCTGTTTTTGGTTTGTTTATTTTTGTTATTTGTTTTTGGTTGGCGGCACCTCTTTTGCTTGGGATTTGACATTATGCTTTTTCGGTATGTTGATCTTTTGAAAAATTCGGGGTATTGATTCACAAATGTTTTAAGCCAATCTGGCATATACTTCTCCAGTCGGGAAATTATCATAAACAGTGCAGTGAATGAGACGACTTAGAGGAGCGGAAGTTTTTCTCTGTTAGAAAGTATTTACAGCCTGAAAATCTAGAACATTCTGTGCTATCGACTCCCCATGTTTTCCTTCTCTTTAGACGTTCACAAGACATTTTGTAGTGAATAATCAGAGCCCAGGGGGCAGTAGGAGGAAGAAGCAGAAATACTTTCATTTGAAGATAAAGTTTGTTGGCATCCACGGAGAGACTATTTGAAGCTTTTTTAAACACCTCGTTCCCCTTCCAATTTTGTCAGCCAGAAGCATGATAAATTTATGTTCTCTTTGAAAGAACACCTGCAGTGATGTCATTTGCATTTTCTTCAATTAGTTTCTAGCCAGACCAGCCAGCTCTGGAGGCCAGGGAGACAGTACTGCACCATGCCGCCAACCAGTGTCAGAGTCTGTGCTGAGTGCATTACACTGTGTTCTGGAAAAGTCCCATCCTCTGCTTGGCTAAGAGAGCCCTCATCCTGAATCTTAAAATCATCTATAACCCATGGATTATTAACCTTCAGTTGATTGATTTTAAATTCAAGCCAAGCCAATTCAGTCATAATATATATATATATTACATATATATATTATATATATGTTTGTGTGTGTGTGTGTGTGTATGAATATATAGGCTGAGTGCGGTAGTGAGGTCTGTAATTTCAGCTTCTCAGAGGGAGAGATGGAGAACAATTCAAGGCCAGCCCAGGCAAAAAAGTTAGTGAGACTGCAACTCAACAAACAAGCTGGGTGTGGTGTTGCACATATATAGTATTTATTACATTCATTTGTTATTTGTTATAAATATTATATACTACATTAAATGGAAATTCTCTCGTCCATCAGAAAGAATTATGTCACTAGCATAGAAGTGGCTGGTCCTGGAAGAACAAGCCCTGCTGAGTGAACGGAGGCAGGCACAGAAAGACAGCGGAGCACGTGTTCTCTCACATGGGGACGCTCGATCTAACATGTAAACATATGAAAACATGCACAGGGCCATCTATATATGTATACACACACAAACTGACAGGCAGGGGCCGGTTTAACAAGACAAACACCAGGAAGCTGACGGGCTCTGTGGGTGGGGTGGGGCCTCCCGGGATGGAGGAATGGGTAGACCGTCCTGTTACTCCATGCAGGCACAGGAACTAGAAGACGTGAGATAGGTAGAGCCGGGACAGAGGAGACGGGGAGGGAGGGCACTGGACGGAGCGGCTGATCAAGAGCCACCTTAGGAGCAGCCTGCGAGTTGCCTGGGAAGCGGGCCCTCGGGAGACACCGTCACCAGTCACCATCATCACAGCAGCAACAGCAGATGCTTCCCCCACGCAGTCCCTACAGGATCCCCACGGACAAGGATCAGGCAGAACCTCCCCTGGTGTCACGGGGCACTCATCATCGGCAGAACTTCTGGGCCAGATCCTGTTCTAGGAGTCTTATTTCAGAGTAGCTTCCAGAACCTTCCGGGAGAAGCCAGGGACCTGTCAGGAGTCCTCGCAGACCTCTCATCACCCCAAGCACAGCGAGTGCTCACACCGCATGTATTCTGCTAGTCTCACGTGGGCACGTGCTTGGCACAATCTAATAATCCACATTCAGAACTGGTTCTGGTAGGGGTGTAGGGGTATGCGCATGCGTGCATGAGTGAATGCGGGTGTGCTTGTGTGTGTGTGTGTGTATGTGCCAGTACTAGAGCTTGAACCTCAGGGACCAGCACTCTCATTCAACTTTCCTGCTTCCTGGTAGTGCTCTCCCACTTGAGCCATACTTCTACTTAGTACCAGCAAGGTGATTTTGTTTAGTTATGTATGTCTTTTGTCCTGGAATCTGTTACACAAGAAGCCTCACTTAAAGGGAGTAGGTAGGAGTGACAGCTGGGCCCTAAGAAAGCCTGGTGATGGATGATGGGACAATCCCGCCCCCACATCCAGGGCTAAAATCCTTTGTGGACAGTGGACTGTTGTACAGGATAGAGTCTTCCATCAGCCACTGTCTTTCGGTGGCTCTGTCAAGAAGGGATATCTAGAAGTCACGATGCCATCTTATACCAACTCTAGGGATTTTCCTACCTTTCTCTTTTCTCTTAGAAATTTATTTTCTCAAATGAAATGTAGTACCAGCAATCTCTCTCTCACTTATTCTTTAAGTTTCCATCTCTAGTGAAAAATACAAGTCTGGTGAGAGAAAGGGGAAAGGACTTGGGAATTTTCATCACCAACTTGGTAGAAAAGCTCCTGGGTCGGTGTCACTCTGTGCGGGAGCTGGGGTAGAACTGGAGCAAGGCTGCCTTTGAGGTCACCATTCGGCAGGCTTAAGGGTATTTGGAATAAGCTTCCCATGGGAAGAATGGTAGAGTTAGGCCTAGGAATTTATAAAATTATAAAAATCCTTTACACGCTATAAGAGGATACATTTCCTTAGCAGGGATGAGGACGGTGCAGGGCTGTGTAGCAAATAATGTTGGAATAGTGAGGTATCTACATACAAAAGAACACACTTGCTGAGACCGGGAGTTTGGCCTAGTGGTAGAGTGCTTGCCTAGCATTCACAAAGACCCAGGTTCGATTCCTCGGTACCATACACATAGTAAAAGCCGAAGTGATGCTGTGGCTCAAGTGGTAGAGCTCTAGCCTTGAGAAAGCCCAAGGACAGTGCTCAGGCCCTGAGTTCAAGCCCCAGAACTGCCACAAAAAAAAAGACCACACTTGCAGCTCCACACATCACACAGGAAAGGCAGCTCAAAACAAATTGCAGCCCTAATGTAAGTGCTAAATATGTAAAAACAAACAAACAAACCATCAATAAGCACATAGAGGGATCTTCAATATCATAGCTATTTCCAGAAATGCTAATCTGAACCACCTGGTAACACATTTCACAGCCACTAGGGTAGCTAAGTAGGGAAGAGGAAGAAAAGAAGGCAATGTCTGTAAGTTTTGTAAGGATCTAGACCAACCTGAACCCTCATTCACCCATGGAGGGAAAACAATTTGGCAATTGCTCAAAAAAAACTAATCATAAAGTTGCCATATGACCCAGCATTTCTGTGCCATGAGTATTGAAAACATATGTCTACAATAAACTCCATACAGACATGTTCATAAGAATATTGTTCATAATAGCCAGAGAAGTAGATACACATGCGTTGATGAGTGGATAAACCAACGGGGACTATCATTTGCTATAAAAGAGAATGGAGCTGGGTGCCGGGTCTGTAATCCTAGCTACTGGGAGGTTGAGATCTGAGAATCACAGTTCAAAGCCAGCCTGAGCAGGAAAGTCCCTGGGAGATTCATCTCCAAATAACCACCAGAAAACTGGAAGTGACACTGTGGCTCAAAGTGGTAGAGCATTAGCCTTGAGCAGAAGAGCTCAGGCCTGGCACCCAGGCCTTGAGTTCTAGCTCCACGACCTACAAAAAAAGAAAGGAAAGGATGAAATTCTGGTATATGTAGAGCATGATAGATCTTGAAAGTGGAAGGAGCCAATTGCAAACACTGCCCAAGTGGTAGAGCACTAGCCTTGAGCTGAACAGTTCAGGGACAGTGCCCAGGCCCAGAGTTCAAGCCCCATGACTGGGGAAAAAAAAAGTTTGATGGCAGATGGATGGATATTAATAGAATCGATCTTATACATCTACTAGATGGATGATGGATAAATAGATCGTGCTAACCAATATTGAATATTCATGGGAAATAATCCTTTGAAAATAGAAATAGAATCTTTTTCAAACACAAGCTGCAGAATTCATTTTCGTGGGACCTAGCCTATACTAAACTTAAATCATTGAAGCACAGGCAGGCATCACACATGTCATCACATAGAACTTGAGTCTGTGGACAAAAATAAAGTGCTGGAATGATAAGTGGATGGATAAATATGATGCCCATACCTCATCAGAAACTTCTTTAAAAAGCATTTGAATATTGAAAAGGCATTTGAATATTGAAAAAATAGTGGATGTTTATCTAGAAGTTAAACTTATATGAGAAAATGCACAGTGATGGCTGGCTCTAGTGGTTCAAGTCTCTAATTCTAGTTGGGAGGCAGAGATCTGGGGATTGGGGTTCAAGACCCACTGGAGCCTAATAGTTTGCAAGATTCAGCTCGCCCAATGGCTGGGTGCTCTGTTGTAGGCCTGCTACCCCAGTCACAGGGGACACACAGGGCTCTGTGCAGGGGTGCTGGCCAGTCTGCCATCCCCAGGGGAATACAAGAAGAGGGATGCTCACAGTGCAGGCCAGGCATAATGTGAGACCCTACTTCAAATGTCACCAAGAAAAGAGACTGGGAGTCTGGCTCAAGGAGTAGACTACCTATATAACAAACGTAATCCCAAGTTCTATAAGAAAAAGCCAGCGAACTAAAGAGGAGTATGATAGCATTAACACAGCAGGAAGTAGACAGGGCATTCTAAGAACTGTACACTATTTCATGAAGTGACAATATGAATTCTATTTGGATGATGTGAAACAAAAGTTGAATCTTGTGACGCTTACGGCAACCACTTTAAGAATAATAAAACAAAAGGAGATAGCTTATCTACTGGTGAGTACAAATAAGCCAGTAAAAAAAAAATGTAAGTATAATGCAAAAGAAAGTTAGAATTAAGCAAAACGAAGTGAAGGAGGCTTGGGACAGATAGAAGAAAAAAAACAAGATGATATATTGTTAAATAATTTTAAAATTATCTTAAATAGTTGGACAAAGGGGATTCAATTCCACAAGTCAGATTACGAGCACGATGAGCCACTTCCAGCCGTTTCCCCCTTCTCTCCCCATCGTGGTCACTGTCACCCTTTCCATCATTCTCCCATTCCTCCAACCCCACCCAGATGGTACCTTTAAACGCAGGCACCTTTGCAACAGGTTCTCATGTCATCATGATACACCGACTAAAAGCAGAGCTTGTAAGACTGCAAGAAAGAACTGTGTGTGATCTGCACAAAACCAACCTCAAATTGACAACATAGGTAGGCAAAATTACCGTCTGGCAATGGACACATCAGTCAAATAGGAATGAGTGGATCAGGTATCAGTTGTAACACCAGGCCAAGGAAACTTCAGAAAAAGATGTTATTAATAAGGATGAAGACGGGCATTTCATACGGACAGAGAGCCAGTTCATCACAGAGACAAAAGTTCCAATTCTCCCGCTCAAACTCTCTTACACACACACACACACACACACACACACACACACTCCAGTGCAATCCAGGCAAATCAATATTTAAATTTGGAAATTTCTAAAACATGAGAAGGGGTATAATGTGCAAGAACTAACTAATGCACCTGACGAATGTAACAGTCCCCCCTCTATACATTACCATAACGATGAAATTTTAAAAAATGAAGTTAGAAATTTCAGCGATCCCTTCCTAATAATTGTAGAACAATTGTAGAACAAGAGAAAGTGAGAATCCAGAAGACTTGAGTTTTGCTATTTATCAACGTATCTCCCAGCAGCAGCAGAATGCGCACTATTTCAAGTGCACTGAGAGACCACAGGCCAGGCCAGAGAACAAGCCTCAACAACTTGAAGAGGGTTACAGTTGTGCAAAGCTTATGACCTGCCCATGACAGAATTCAATAAGTCAACAAACAACAGAAGAAGCTGGAAAACCCCCAAATATTTGAAAATTAAACAACATACAACTAAAATAACCCATGGGTCAAAGAAGTTTCAAGAAGGATTAAAAATATTTTTGAACTAAATAAAAATGATATATAACATTAAATCCTAAACTTCTATCTTAAGAGGCTAAAATGGGGGGGGGAGACAAATTAAATACAAAAAATAAAAAGGAAATGAAAGTAGACATCAGTAAATCAAAACACCAACAGCAACAACTAGAAACCCAGTGGCAATAACAGCAGTGAACCCCACAGTTGAATGGAAGTCAGTAAGATAGATGAATGTTTAACTAAGCCTGCTTAGAAGAAGGAGAGAAAAGCCAAATGAAGCAGACCCCAGGACATAACAAGGAAGTGTTCTCACCAATTTTCTTTCAATTACTTCAATGCCTTAAGTGCAATAAATTCTTCAGTATGATGCTACTGTTTACGTCAGAGAATGTCTCGTTCTTAGAAGATACATGTGGAAATGTTTTTTAAAAGTGTAACTCAGGTTCAAATAGTTCAGACTCAGAATGGTGGGAATTGCTAAGCCCCAGGAGCAAATGCACAAGTGTTTGTAGACAGCTTTCTTTCCCAATCCTGACCCAAGGTGACCCTCTATTGGGCAAGGCGTGCCTTCTTGGATCTGACCAGCTGCAGGATGGAAAATGTTCAAGAAAAAAAAAAAAAAAAACAACACCTGTCCTGACCATGGCTGCTTGTCACTGCTTTTCTTTACAGTTTAAGAACTGTATGTAGAATTTTGACGTTTATTAGATAATATGTGATCTAAAACTGACTTAACAGATACAGGAGAAGGGCCTTATGCCATCTTGCAACTCTGTAAGCCCACTGCCGTGGAGGTAGAAGTTGGACCAACATCTGAGGCTCCCCCAGAAAAGCATAAGACCCTACCCCCAAAATAAAGAGAAAGGGGGCTGGTGCGGGGGGCAGGTGCACCTCAAATTTTACACTATATGCCCTGAGTTTAAATTACATCACGGCCAAAAAAAAGTATTATAAATAATAAGAGAAAAGGTGCAGGCTGACATGCTTAAGCTTTATGCAATGCCTGACTTACATTTGACATTAAGGGACTTGAACGTCATGGGGCTTGTCTCCCATGGTTGGGGGAGTCTGTTAGGCTGGGGTATAGGTTGGCCGGAGGCTGTCACTCCAGGCATCCTTAGAAATAGGATGGGGTTCTGACCTTTTCCTCCCAGGGCAGGTCAGAGCTCTTCCCTCTGTGTCAGGAGGTGGCTTCCTGGTGACATGCGGGGGGGGGGGGGGGAAGGAGGGATGGAAGCTCCCTAGGGATACTGGACATGGGCAGAGAGGAAGGGCCTGGGGTATCAGGGACCCTTCACTAGTACTGAGGACCAACAAAAACTGGAGAATTTGATTTACTCATTGAGCTACTCAGAATGAGCCAAAAGAAACGCCTGGGGCAGGCAGGCAGTCCATGCGGTGCTCCGTAAACAGAGGCTTGACCTATTTAATTCTTCCCAAAGGTTGGAGAAGATCTTGACTCACACAGGCACGCAACTGTGGCCTAATTGGATACTAATTACTCAGAAGAGCTCTGTTTACCCAAACTTCACATAAACCCTCAAATGAGAGCATGCATAAAGATGGGAGCGGCTGGTAGGAAAACGATATGAATAGACTTATCAGAGCCCTTTCTCCAGAAATAATGTTGCTAATTGCACAAGAATAAACACTGCAAGACCTGATAAATCCCACGTTTGGAGGATGAGAGGAGCTTACGTACATTTCCAAGGAGCTGCATGTTGCGAATATTTGGAAATGTGTATGGCTACAGGCCCATTTGGATCCAAGTAAACAAGCAGGATTTCCTGCATGTTGACAAATTTCTTTGCTAAGAGAGCATCTATAAAGGAAATGAAGTACCGTGGGCTTGCAGGGCTCAGTGCTGCATCAGGAACGGAGGTCCTGGGGCAGAGCTTCTGGCCATCTGACGCTCTGAGTCTGGCTTCTTTGTGGTCACACCCATTCATCCACACCTGGACTGTGGCTGCAGTGCCACAGCAGACAGGAGAGTTGAGCAGAGACCACCGGCTGGCGACACCAGGGATTTTACTCTGAGGCCTTTTAGAAGATAGTCCATCTGTCCTGTCAAACACATAGAAATTTTCCCGGCCATGTTAGCTAACAGGAATATGAAAATGAGGCCCACGGTGGGATACCATGACACAGCCTTTGGAATGGCGAAGACTGAAGACTGACAGCAGCAAGTCTTGGCAAAGGTGGGGACCATGGAGCCCCTGGCACCCAGGGCTCGGGTGTGAACTGGCTCCACTGTGGACCATGACATGCTATGTCTGCTACAGCAAGTCACCCCATGCCCAGGGCCCACCGATTCCTGTGGAGCCCATCAGAAAGACAGGTGTGGGAGTGGCCCTGGCAGCTCTGTTTGCCATTCCCCAAACCCAACACCTAGAAGCTCAGCACTGAGGGAAGGAGTTCAATAAACTGGAATATTTGCACCTGGGGGCACGACACACGGGGAGTGAACACGTGGGCTTTTCCTCCACACAGGCCCTTTCCCCACTGCAGGATTCCATTCACGACACCACATTCCATGTCAAACCTCAAATCCCTGTGGGGCAGAAGTGATCGTTGTGGGCAGGGAAGAGCACAGCTCCTTTTGATCTTTAAAAGAAAATTGCTATGAAACGACTGCTTGCCCTCTTGAGCTTTAACCTTCTGCAGGCAGCCATCCCTGAGGCCCACTCGGGACAGTCATGGACAGAAGGAGAATTATCAGGAGGTTTATTGGGAGAGGGAGACACACGGAGTCTGTCCCCGGAGCTCCCAGGGCAGGAGAACCCCCAGGAGTTGCTGTGCACTGGGGATCTGTGCAGTTGTTTAGGGTCTGGGGCCCATAGGCCATGTCCAAACCTTCCATTCCTTCCATTCCATTCCTGGTTTGGAAGCCACTGTACTCAGCCCCACAGGAGCACACATACACACAGACACTGCCAGGCCAGGGTGAGAAGCAGGTCAGCAGGCTCC
Source organism: Megascapheus bottae (assembly GCF_031878675.1). Classification (NCBI taxonomy): domain Eukaryota; kingdom Metazoa; phylum Chordata; class Mammalia; order Rodentia; family Geomyidae; genus Megascapheus; species Megascapheus bottae. Next base: position 101,461,882 of record NC_143509.1, on the reverse strand, counting down.
AGGGAGGGTGTGGCTGCTTTCCTGCTTGGAAGGGAAGCCCACGCCACATCCTGGGGCTTGAACTCTGGGCCTTGGGCACTGTCCCTGACCTCTGTCTCCTCAAGGTTACTGCCCTACCCCTTGAGCCACAGCACCACTTCCGGTTTTCTGGTGATTAATTGGACATAAGAGTCTCAAAGGCTATGTAGTACCCGGGCTGGCTTTGAACCTCGGTCCTTAGATCTCAGCCTCCTGAGTAGTTAGGATGATAGGCGTGAGTCTGGGTAATTTATAAGGCTTGCTATGGATCCAGGACTGTGAGGCAGGTGCGGGGAGGGCCGGGGGTTCTATAACTCTTAGCTTTCCTGCTGTCTCTGCAACAGCTGGATTTTCACACAAGATCTCCAGAGTGGAGGAGGAGTCCTTGGTTGGTCAGACTCCAGGATTCTTTGTTCTTTTAGATTCCAGAAACAGAAGCAGAACTTGCACCTGTGGGGGTCTCATGCCCACCTGTGGTACAGTGTTGGAGGCCATCTCAGGTAGAAGAGAGAAGTTCTTAGAATGTGCCAGAAGGAGGTGGAGATGCAGAGTGGACCCAACTGTTCACCAGTGGATATTTGAGACCAGTCCCTGGACAGGACCAGAAGTGCAATGGAGCCTTGCAGTGTTCAGGAAAATGCACCGGCCCTTCTGATCAGCAGGTGTTTGAGAAGGAATACATTTGATAACAAAAAAAGAACTGTTTGAAAGACCTGCCACATGACTCTGAGAACAAAATGTTCACCTAAATCACTATGAAGGATGGTGGGTCCCTCCGGCTCCCGCCCTTTGGCTTTAGAGTGAACGCCAAGTCCTCCTGGCTGTGCCTGTCACACTCACGGTGAATGTGGCATTTGAAGAAAAGGTCCACCCACAGGTTTTCTTTGAGATTGGTGTACCACTGAACTCAGTATTCAGCTAAATAAAGGGCTCTGGGGTGGGGGGGAATTACCTGCTCCAACAGCCTTTCATTTTATGCCAGTTAGTTTGGAGACCTGCAAGAAGGAAATGGAGCAGTAGAATTTTCCTGTGGCATCTAGAACTTTCCACATGGTTTTTCAACAGAGACCAAGTGCACATTTTTTTCCACTCACCTAAACCCTGAGACCCCAGGCCTGGTACTCCTGTAGAACCCAGGGGTGTGACTACTCAGGGAGAAACAGACTCTTAGAAACTGCTTTCATAAAAGAGCACTGGCTCAAGGCAGGCACTACCGGCTCGAACCTGTAATCTTAGCTACTCAGGAGGCTGAGATCTGACCATCATGGCTTGAAGCCCGCCGGGGCAGGAAGTCCATGAGACTCTTCTCCCCCGACCCTAATTAACTAGAAAAAAAATATCCTGGCAGGGATATTGAAACAAAAGCCATATAGCGAATAACTGTTGTCCTTAATGTACTATGTTGTCTCTCATCTCCTTTGCTGTCCCTTGGGTATCTCATATTGTTACAGTATCTCACTTTGTTATCTGATATATTGAATTTATTTGTATTAGGTTATTTGAAATTTGATAGGGAAGGGGGGAAAACCAAGACGGGGTGGGGGGGAGGGGGGGAGGGTAATGGGGACCAAGACATGTGAAAGGGTATCAATGTATGTGAATTAATGCACCTCCTATCTGGCAAATATCATGTAACCCTTTTACTAATTACAATAAAAAATATTTAAAAAAATATCCTGGCAGTAGAGCTGTGGCTCAGTGGTAGAACTCTATCTAGCCTTGAGCAATAAAGCTTAGGAACACTTCCCAGAAGTCCGGGGTTCAAACCCCAGGACTAGTACGAGCACACTTGCACACATACACACACGTGTAAACACACACGCACACACACAGCAGAGATTCACTTTTAGGCAGCCCACAAATGAATTAAAAGCAGGAAAAGAGCTTGCGTCTGCATTTTGGATTTGTCTTTGCTCTGAACCGCTCTCCCTGCAGTCCCTTTGGAGTCAGCTTAAGAACCAGGAACATGGAACTGATAGACACCATGTGAGCACTGAGAGCTGAACTCAGCAGCTGTGACGGGTCTTCGGGGCCTGGCAGAGCCCTCCACCCCCACCCCAGTGAGGGCCAAGCCTCTGGGGCCAGGAACATCTCAAGGGAACCAGAGGTCACTTCCCTCAAGGGATGAGAAACAACTTCCGGGGCTGGGGGCTGAAGTCGTGATGGGCAGGCCCCGGGGTGACCGTGGGTTTAAAGATGCTTCCGTTCACCTCCAAGCTCACATCTACCTCTGTCTACGTCCACGGCTCTATTTACACCTAAAGCCCCGTCCAGGACGGAGCCACTCCTGTTACTAATCCCCTTGGCACATCTAAGTTCCTGAGTAAACTCCTTCCTCTGCCCTCTGCCACTACATGCCTCTTTATTTGATGTGTTGGGGTGACACCAGACATTAGAACCCCTAGATTTAAAGTTTGAGCTCTCAAACTTTAGCTTTCTGTTGTTGTTTCTTTTTTAATTGCCAGTAGCAGGGCTTGAACTCCAGGCCTTAAGCTTACTTTCTTGATCAAAGCTGGTGTTCTATTCCTAAGCCAAGCCTCTAGTCTGGCATTTTACTGTTCAGTTGGAGATGGAGTCTCTCAGATTTTTCTTTTCTTTTTTTTTTGTGGGTCATGGACTTGAACTCGGCTTGGGCGCAGTCCCTGAGCTCTTCAGCTCAAGGCTACCACCCTATCCTTGAGTCAAGCCCCACTTCCCGTTTTCTAGAGGTTAATTGGAGATAAGAGTCTCAGGTCCTTTTGTACCCAGGCTGGCTTTGAACCTTGATCCTCAGATCTCAGCCTCCTGAGTAGCTAGGATTACAGGCATGAGCCACCATACCCGGCTCTCTCAGATTTTTCTGTCCAGACTGGGTTCTAATTGAGAGGCTCCAATCTTTGCCTCCTCAGTTGCTGGATTACAACTCCAGTTTCAAGAGCCCAAGAATAAACTTGGATTTTTATTTGTACTGATTTTCTAATGACCTGAAGCTCTCTCTTTTTATTTTTTTCCTCCTGGTACCGCTGGAGGCAGTGGAAGTGGGCTCCCTGGAAGTTCTGCTAGAAATTTTTGATTTCCACAGTGGTGGCCCCAGCTCAGGCTCCTGTTACCAGTGTGCAGGGCTGTCTGCCTCCATATCCTTCTGGCATCTGCAGGGGTGTGCAGTCACACCCCCTGTGAGGTTTGGGTCACACTTACTTGTTGTCTAGTGATGGTGAGCATTTGTTTTGAATATCCAAGGACCATTTGCACGTCTTCTTTTCAGACATGTCTATTCTGATCCATTAAATCCAAACTCTGGAGACTGAGGGAGCTCTGGAGCAAAAGGGCTTGTTAACCTATAGAGCGTTTGTCAGAATCAGGAGCTGGCTTGGGATACAGTTCCAAGACTATCAGCTACAATTTGGAAACATATGGGCTAGAGATGAAGGTTCAGAGTATTTTCCTATGCAAACTGCAGGAAGGAAATCCTAGTGTTTACATTGACCTTACCTTGGCAGTGGGTCCCAGGCGGATGTGGTGTGAGAGACATATGAATGGCCTTCAGAAGACTGGCTGCCCTTGGTGGCTGGGCCAAGGGTGGGGAGAGTCTGTGAATGAGAGAAGCCAGTGGGAAGGGTGGGGGGGAAGGGAGTCTTGTTCTGAGCAAATACCCAGAAACAGTTATGGGCTAATCACCTCTCCCCTTTTCTCTTCCTCCATTCTGTGTCCCTTCACAGTCATTAAATTCAGATATCTCAGAACTTTAAAAAAAAATTAGATCCACTGACATTTTTAATGGAGGTGAGTTTTTTTTTTTAAATTGTTTTGTTCTGGTCCTAAGGCTTGAACTCAGGGCCTGGGTGCTGTCCCTGAGGGGTTTTTTTTTTTTGCTCAAGGCTAATGCTCTACCAGTTGAGCCACTTCCACTGTGTGTGTGTGTGTGTGTGTGTGTGTGTGTGTGTGTGTGTGTGTGTGTGTGTGTGTGTGTAACTGGAGATAAGAGTATCCTGGATTTTTCCCACCCAGGCTAGCTTTGAACTTTGCAATCTTCAGATCTCAGCTTCCTGAGTAGCTGGTATTACAGGCGTGAGCCAGCACCGCCCACCCGAGATGTTGATGGAGAAGTGTGGGGAGCCCCTGACCATCTTGATAGCCACTGGGAACAGAAGGGGTGAGGGGTGGACTGTGGCCCCGTGAGCATTGCAAACCTCCAGCCGAGGGGGGGTTCTGACTCCAGACCACTGAGTCCCCACCACTCTAAGTCACAGTCTGGCCCACAGGCCTAGTGGACGAGGGACCACGGAGAAATCTGAGCCGACCCTTCCCATTTCACTCTTGAGGTTCCTCCTGCAAGATGGGTACCCCCCAGGGGTGACGTGGAGATGTTAAAGGGGGTGGCAGATGAAAGTGGACTTTGAAATGGTGGCTCATTTTGCAGTGGTTAAGGACTTGCTTGCGGTGGGATGAATGATGGACATGAGAGTGGGTGGAGTTGATCAGCAAATGGGAAGATGGAGACACAGAGGCTACCACCACGGGCCCCAAGCTTTTCCTAGCAGTTGTCATTTTATTTACTACATGCCTCTCCCTCCCACTGCCACGCTCTGTCCTCACGGCGGCAGCAGGCCCCGCCTGGCAGCTCTCTGGGTCCCTGGCCTTCACAAAGACCCCGCCTGTGACCTCATGCATGGTGTGGCAATTTGGGGCTGAGTTCTGCCTCAGGATGGGACGGTAACTCCACACAGGGAACACAGGGCCGTGTCAGTTCCAGTCCCTGAGATGTCATCATACCAGCTGTGACCAAACATGGCCTTTCCCCTAATGTGATTTCACACAGGAATCACATGCCCAGCTCCGCCCAGCAGTTACAACAGAATTAATTACCCGGGTTCCCCACGGCTTCTTTTAGCTGCCCAGCCCTTCTCTCATTCTTGCAGAAAAGGCAGATTCACATCTGGCCCAGATTACAGGATTTTTGCATCTGTTCAAATCAAGTGAGCGGCAGCCAGCTGCCAAGTGGAGAAGATCTGCCTGGGCCTCGTGGCAGACTAAGGGCCATCGAAGGGCGGGGGCTTGGCTTGGTGGGAAGAGGGCCTGGGGGATTTGGAGTGGGGGGGCCAGGGTAGCTGTTGAACCTGAACTCCTTATGTTTCAGTTAGTAGAACAGAATCCCACAGGTTGAGAAAACTGTAAAGGCAAGAAATTGATTCTCACCATTGTGGGATATACAGTGTCTAGCAAGGGCTAGGGTGTGTGTGTGTGTGTGTGTGTGTGTGTGTGTGTGTGTGTGTGTGTGTGTGTGTGTGTGTGGTGTGTTTGGGGGTGTCTACGAGTGCTTCTTGCTATGTCGTCACAGGACAGACCACATGCAGGATACATAGAGAAAAATCCTGATGTAAGCTCATGACAGCAGTTGAGAGACAGTATCAGCTGCCTCCAAAGGTCACCAACTGACACACCATGCTCTCAAAGGGAACTGACGCTGCTGGTGGCTCCATCTCTGGCGCCAGCTCCCACCGACCTCCTTTGGTGCCAGATGCCTGACAGCTCACACATGTGTCTGCCATTGGAAGCTCTCCAGTCTTGTTGCAAAAGGGAACTAACTGGGCCTGGTTCAAGTGGTAGAGCGTTTGCTTAGTAAGCTCTGAGTTCAAGCTGAAATACTGCCAAAAAAGAAGGAAGGAGAGAAAGAAAGAAAGAAAGAAAGAAAGAAAGAAAGAAAGAAAGAAGAAGCAAGGAAGGAAGCAAGGAAGGAAGGAAGGAAGGAAGGAAGGAAGGAAGGAAGCAAGGAAGGAAGGAAGGGTGAGAGGGAAAAAAGGAGAGAAGGTAGGAGGGAAAGAGAGAGGGAGGGAGGGAGGGAAACTGGAGACACTGGAGGGACAGCCAGGACGTGGCGTGGTTCAGAGCATCTTGCCACCTCTTTCCCTTCACACAGGTGAACATGGCACCTCATGTCAGCAGGATCTCGATTTGTGATGGAAAATGACTTCTCTAAATAACTCATTTCCCTTCTTCCTTTTTGGGGAATAATTTTTAAAAATGCGGTAATAATCGACATGATTCCCAGGTGACACATTTAGAAATATGAATTCCTTGTTGTGAAAATAATAATTGATTTTTCCCTCTGGAGCTGATGAAATTGATATTTTACAATTACATGATAAAAGCCATCAATTTTTATGTATCTTCAGATCAAATATTAGAGCTTTCAAAGGCACAGAATGTAGCATTTGTAGAATGATTGCATTTCAGTTCTGTCCAGCCCTTTTGTATTGACCGTTTTGGTGGAAGGTTCTCATTTTTTCCCCCTTAACCTGTCTTGGCTGTCCATTCTCAGGTCTCAGATTTGTTTGTTTTTGTTATTGTTGCTGATGTTGACTCAGAGCCCGGGCATTGTCCCTGAGCTTTTCTGCTCAAGGCTAGCACTCTACCACTTGAACCACTTCTGGTTCACTTCTGGTTTCTGCTGGTTAATTGGAGATAAAGAGTCTCACAGATTTTTCTGTCCAGGTTGGCTGTCAACTGCGATCCTCAGATCTCAGCTTCCTGAGCAGCTCCACCCAAGATGTGTTCAATGGAGCCATGAAACAACTAACTGCTGCAGAGCGTCTGACCTTCCTCCTATTTTCTCTGTCATAAAACAGGAAGTCTGCTGTTTCCTGGGGTGTGCTGTCTTTACAAGGAAGACAATACATCTTGTGTTGGTATTACCAGCTAAACTAACCACTAGACTCACAAACAGCAACAAGCGCGACCACTCAGGATGCTGGGCATGACATTTCTCAAGGATAAATGAAGCAAGCATTTCAAAGAAAACAAATCTAGGGAGATCTGTGGATTATCTTTGAAAATTTGAGAAAAAGTTGTGAATTTTTAAAAATATCACTGTGGGACCGGGAGTATGGCCTAGTGATAAGAGTGTTCGCCTAGCATGCCTGAAGACTCAGGTTTGATTCCTCAGTACCACATACATAGAAAAGCTGGAAGTGGTGTGGTGGTTGTAGTGGTAGAGCTCTAGCTGTCCAAGGACAGTGCTCATGCCCTGAGTGGACGCCCACCAGGAGCTTGAGAGTCCCCAAGACTCTTCTGCTGAGATTAGTGTTAACAGCTCTGGTCATTGGTATTTGGTGAATCACGTCAACATTTTGAAGCAGTGTTTTCACAATGGCTGATGAGGGGTTTACAGAATTCACAAGTGGACAGAGTATCTACTTCAGGTCCTGGCTAGGTCAGTGGGATTCAATATCATCCTAAGTGAGTTCGGATTTTATATTCCAGTTGCAAGTTTTAAGAAGTTGCTACATGTACGCTTTTGTGTCCAGCAGTTATATCCATAATGATCTCATATGGTTGGCAAACACACTTTCTTGTTTCCAACTGGGTCTGTTAGGTTACATTTTCCTCAGATGTGCAACCAAAATATACCAGAAGAGAGTGCAGAAACCAAGCCTTCAAGAGATTTACAAAAGTATGAAAGAACTTACTTAAAAAGTGTAATATTGCCCGATGTCAGTGGTTTATACCTGTAATCCTAGCTCCTCAGGAGGCTGAGATCTGAGGCTTGCGGTTCAAAGCCAGCCTGGGCAGTAAAAGTCTGCGAGACTCTTATCTCCAGCTAACCACCAGAAAACCAGAAGTAGCCCTGTGGCCCAGCTGGTAGAGTTGAAGAGCCTTAACTTGAAGAGCTCAGGGACAGTGCCCAGGCCCAGAATTCAAGGCCCACGGTAGAACCCCTCCTCCCCCCAAAAAGTGTCATGTTGTCAATAAAAACTGGGCATGCCAGCTCACAGGAGTATTCCTAGCTAGAGTTAGAGATCAGAATTGAAGTTCAAGGCTAGTTTCTAAGTCTCCATTAGTTGAAATGGCTGGGTGTGAAAGTGTGCACCTGCCATCCCAGCCACAGGATAACAACCCAGAATGATGCCCTACCTCAGTAGTAAGCGTAGCACAATGGGCTCAAGTGTCAAGTGGTAAAGCATCTGCCTAGCAAGTGCCAAGTTCTGAAATCAAACCCTGGTGATGCTCAAAGGGAGAAAATGTGTTCATGCTATGTGATATACTTTGAAATGAGAATTCTGAATTTTGCATTAATTTCCAGTATGGCGCCATGGACAGGTATCACCAGGGGACTTTTTAGGGCCCTCCCAGATTTGGAGGAGTGGAAAGTTCTATAGACTGGGACATGTGCCCTAGGCTCCTCCCCTGCTCTCCTTCCCTGTTCCCTCCCCCACATCAGAACGCCAGTGCAGCACATCCAAATCTTTTCAAGACCCAGCAGCTCTGCAGTAGCAATGTGCCTGTCACGTCCTGTCATGTCTGAGTTAACTCGTGGCTGGAGCCAACTGCAGACTGGACTCTGGTGACGTGGGGCTGGAGGTGGGGAGCGGGCCTGAGGCTGGCACCCTCATACCCTTCCTCTGAGTCAGGAGGGAAGATGGGGGAACATGACCACCACAAGGAATTGACATAAACCAAACACTTTATTATTTCAGCAAAAAAAAAAAAAAAAAAAGGCCGAATTATAAAATGCTTTAGTCACTCATTACCAAGCCAACGGCTTCTTTACACTTTGGTTTCCATAACTGTCACATCCAACCACAGAATACTACCATCCCTACCAGCCGCTGGGCTCGGAAAAACCACTGCAGAATTGGCAATTCTATGTTGCTCCCCCTTGTGTGAGCTGAGGCCACGGCTGGGGTTTCTTGTGGAGTTGCAGTGGTAGAGGCCACTGATGGTCAGAAAACTGCCTCTGGGGGTCCAGCACACTCCGTGCCCTCGTGGTGGTCTCAACACAGATGATACTCCACAGATGTCAACCGCTGGTCCACAGCCATCCTGCTAGCAACAGCAAAGCCTGATGTCCAAGGCCACATGTCCGATGGATTCTGAAATGCCCATGGAGATTCTAAAGCCCGAAAGACTTTACCTGAACCCAGGCCTTTTCCTCACCGCATTAGGCTCTCTACGCGTCTTTTTCTCAGAACACAGAGGCAAGTGGAGGCGGGAAGTCACGTGTTGGTAAGTCCAGGTAAGCTCACTTGAGCATGTTCAAGCTTCAGTACAGACTCTGCCCCGTCCCCACCCCCAGATCTGTACAATATATATCCGTGTCTACCACATCGAGCAGAGATAAAAATAAAGCTTCCGTACAAATTGTTTTTTTCCCCCCAGTGAATTACTTTTACGGTAAAAATAGCTGCTACACAGACTACTCCTGATCTCTGAAGAGGAGTCGCCTGTTTCCAAAAATAGTTTTTCTTATTTTAATCCCACAGAAGAGCTCATGCTCAGGGAAGGAGAGGGCCAGCCAGGGAAAGGTGAGGTGAGCTGCCAGGAAAAGTGACACCAAAAAATAAAATACATCTGTGTATAAACTGATTTGAAGGCATGCGCAGAAGTGGAAAACATATGCCATTTGTCGAGAAAAATACTGCTGTACAGCTTTTACTTTACAATGAGAGGAGTACTGAGGCCAGACACACCCTCCAATAATAACATTAAGTTTCTTGTAAAAAAAAAAAAAAGCTCCAATGTACAAAGGCCTTGCAGATAAGAACCAAGGCAGAACGAAACAGTACAACAAACAACACAAACAACCAGGGATTAATTGTCACCCCTGGGAGCTCATTCCTGCAGGGAATTACACGAGGTAATTTACACTTTCTAGTTCTCCATGGTTGACCAATGGCTGATTACCTCTTTGTAAAATTCGCCTGCTGTTACTGGAAAGAAGAAGAAAAAAAAATAACCCCACTGGATGCCTGCATTCTTATTTCAAATACAGTTATATATAATTATTTAAATTACAATATACAATTTCTGTTAAATAGAACTGTTAGAAGATTCTGATTAACAATGATAAGATTACAATCCTATGTACAAACCCACTTCTGAAATGACACAGTATCGTCTTTCCCTCTCCCTCCCCCCCCACCCCTCTCCACAGAGAAGGGGTTCACATTGGCTATTCCTGTTTCCAAAAGGACAACATTTAAAAAATAATACATTTTTTAAAATGGTTGTGCATCCACACACTCCGCAGCGGCAGGACCTCTAGTTCCAGAACTGTCCCTGTGCCCAGCAACTCGGCCGCAGGCATCTATCTTCCAGCGTCTCCTCCCCAGCCATCCAGTTCAACAGTGGCACTGCCCGTCTGCAGACTGGCTGATGGAGGAGCCAAGGCGGTCAGTCCGCTCTGCCCCCAGGAGACGGCCTCATGGGAAAGGAAGGCCACCGCTTCTTGGTAACACCCCTGGACAGATGGGTGCCAAGGTCCTGGGAGGTCAGGTCAGGATGGACGGAGGGGCCTCCGGCTCAGCCCCCTGGGCCCCAGGGCCGGCTCAGGGCGGTGGCAGAGGCCTCAGTCCTCGGTGTCGGGCTGGACGCCCAGGATGGCGTGCAGTTCCTCGGGCGTGAACCCCAGCAAGTTCTGGAGGTCGCACACGAAGCGGTACACGTACCGCTTCCCAGACGTCTTATGAATGATGTTTTTGTCGTAATAGTAGCGCAGGCCCCGGCTCAGCTTCTCGTAGTTCATCTTGGGTTTGTTTTTCCTCTTTCCCCACCGACGGGCCACCTTTGGGGGACACGGGTGGGAGAGAGTTAAAGCTTGTCCCGTGGGAAGCCGGGAGCAACCTCCTCAATTCTCACATCCGCATCCCCTAGAGCAGCTACGGAACAGGGGACAGGAGTGTCTCTGCCAGCTGTCTTCAAATGGGCATCCTCTTGGTCCCAGCCTCCATCTTGGCCTCTAGAGGCCTGCTGGTATCACCCCAGCCCCTCCAGCCCCTGCCCCTGTTCTCACTCAGCACTAAGCTGCTGTGAGGATCTGAGCCCCATGATGTACTCAGTCTCCCAGGGACCAGGGAGGTGGCCACGCCATGGTCCAGGCTACTCTAATGCTGCCTTGGCACCAGGGCTGGCATGTCCCATGTGTCTGGTCTGAGGCACGGGGTGATGGTGGGGGGAGGCCCAGTCGTGTTCTCCAGCAGGGCCCTCAGCCAAGGCCACCACCTGTCAACAGAGCCAGCCCACAACCAGGAGGCTCCTGGCCCTCCCCCCTCCCAGATTCATCACCCTACCTCGTCTGGGTCAGCCAGCTTGAACTCCCATCCGTCCCCGGTCCAACTGATGAAGGACTGGCACGACTTGTCAGACAGCAACTCCAGGAGGAACTGCCACAGCTGGATAGGGCCGCTCCCTGGGGAGAGAGACAGCCACATGTTCCATACAACCCCACTGGAGCAGGGGCCCAGCCAGAGCCTGCGAGGCCTGAGCACACTGGAGCCAGGAGACAGATGCTCCCTCCCTCACCTTCTGCTCCCTCCCCCACCTTCTGCTCCCTCCCCCACCTTCTGCGCCCTCCCCCAGGGCTCCTAAAGGAAAGTTCTGGACCACCATCCCTCAGCACCACATCTCACACCCAGCTTCCATCTTCCCTGGGTAAATACCTTGAAGGTTTACCAGGGTGCCGTTCCCCACCGCCACCCCCGACACACACACAAGCTCTCACAGCCTGTCTGTGGCACACACATTTTTTAAAGAGTGGATTTAGGGCCAAAGCTTAGAAGTCAGGTAATCAGGTAAAGTTGGGGTGACTGGGAGAACAGTGCCATTCCAGAAAGCAGAGTGAGTGCACACAAGGGGAAGAGGAAATATCAGGCTCTGATTCCCAGGGCGCTGCGAGTATCCACCCAGAGTGGAACACTTTTTTTTTTTTTTGCCAGTCCTGGGGCTTGAATTCAAGGCCTGAGGTTAGAACTCTACCGCTTGAGCCACAGCACCATTTCTGGCTTTTTTCTATGTATGTGGTACCAAGGAATCAAACCTGGGTCTTTGCTAGGCAAGCACTCTACCACGAGAACACACTTCCGGTTCAGCCCCATAGAACATACCTTTTTATGTATTTATTTACTTATATTTTGTCAGTCATGGGGCTTTAACTCTGGGCCTGGGTGCTGTCCCTAAGCTCTTCAGCTCAAGGCTACTGCCCTACTCCTTGAGCCACAGCCCCACTTCTGGTTCTCTAGTGATTAATTGGAGATAAGAGTCTTATGGACTTTAGTGTCTAGGCTGGCTTTGAACCATGATCCTCAGATCTCAGCCTCCTGAGTAGCTAGGATTACAGGCATGAGCCATCTCTCACGGAACACACTTTTTGTTGTTGTCTTTATTTTGGGACTAGTCCCCCTTTAGTTAACTGGGTGGTTCTCAGGCTACCTCGTTTCCTGATTTGAAGACACAGGACTCTACAGAGCCAGTATTAAGTTGCATTTTTATCATTCCTGGGGAACACACTTTTTAAGAGTGCTTTAGGGGCATGTGCTCGGCTCACACTTAGAACCCCAAAAGTATGGGTCCCTGGAACCCTCTTCTGATGATGAGTCTGGAAGGCCAGGACCTCATCCTGGGCCCCAGGCCCAGATCCTTCAATCTTCAGTACAGCCTCCTTCCAAGGATATTTCCCCTTGAAGAGAAGGATGTTGGATTGAAAGCACAAAGGACAGGTTGCATCGTGCAGAAAGCCATGAATGGCCTGCCTCAGGGATGTCACCAGCTGTAAAAGGGGCTCACACTACCACCATGCCAGGAGACACAAGCAGCTCATCTACTCAGCTGTGCAGACCAGCCATCAACAGAGGCACCACAGATGGAAACCCCATCACTACAGCTCTGGGACTTCCAATTTCCCCCCGAGGGCTTTGGACTCCATGGAGGTTTACCTACCCTCCCACCAGTACTTTATGTGGCTGTTGCTTTTAGACTATAGGAAAAAATAAAAAGGTCATCCACGTATCTGCATTCCCTTTTTCCTTTTCTTAGAGAAAAGTAATACAGGGAACTGAACTCAGAACCTTGCTAGGCTAATGCTCTACCACTTGAGCCACACACCCCAGCCCTTTTTGTCTTGGTTGTTCTTGAAACAGGGTCTTGCTTTATACACAGCCCCACCCGGCTTCTTCATGCAGCGGGGACAACAACCACTGGGCTCCCTTCCCCTAGCTGGGGTAACAGGTGAACCCCACCCCTCTGAGCTACTGGCTGAGATGGGAGTCTCGCCAGCACCTTTTCACCAGGGCCGGGCCTCGAATTATAATTCCCCAACCTCAGCTAGGAATCTAGGCCTGAGCCTCTGTGCCAGCTCATACATTCTTGTTTTAAGTCTGCACTTTCTTTCTTTTGTGATGCTGGGAGGATGGAATCCAGGTTCTTGTGCATGCTCGGCAGGCTCTCTACCCTTGAGCATTTAAAAAAAGATCCACAGTGGCTCTTTATGGTCAACATATAAAAATGCACATTTAAGATCACAGAGGCAGGTACTAGTGGCTCATTCTAGCTACTGAGGAAGCTGAGATTGAAGCCAGCCTGGCTAACAAAGCCTGTAAGATAGTTATCTCCAATTAATTACTGGAAAAAAAAAGCCAGAAGTAGAACTGTGGTTCAAGTGGTAGAGTGCTAGCTTTAAGCAATAAAGCCAAGTGAGATCATGAGGCCGCCGTGAGTTCAAGCCTACCACCAGCACACTAAAACAAAACCAAAATCCACGCAGAAGCACTGAAAACATGATTTTCGCATTTTCACTCTGGTACTGAAATATATCTGTTTCTAAGATCAGTTTTCATATTTGTCCTCAGCCTAGAATAGCTCTCAGCTGAACCTGAAGAACCAAAGAGCCAGGAAGGTAAACAGGGCTGAGACCAGCTGAGGCCAGCTAGGCCTCTCCCTAAGCTGGTTCACATTCTTGGAGATTCTGCAGAAGCTGAGGGTGGTCAAGGGCGGACTGTGAGCCAGGGCCCATCCCCAGTACGCCCTGCCCCTCCAGCCAGGAGGGAGGGACCTGCAGCAGCTCCTGGCCCACTCTGCTCTCCGAGCCCAGGGAAATTCCTACCCAGCTAGCCTTTGTGGAACTCAGGGCTTGGCCACGAGGAGCCAGGCGGGCGGGGGCGGGGCTCACTCACCGGTGAAGCCGGCCAGCACGGCCGCAGGGATGACCGGCTTCCCCTGCTCCACGGGGTCGCTGCGCTCCTGGATGTAGTCCTTGAACGACATGGTGGGCTTGCTGAGGCACAGGGACTGGCTGCAGTCGTCCTCGAAGCTCTCGAAGGAGGGCACGCGCTGCACGTCCAGCAGGGAGGACTGGCTGTCCCAGGACCGCAGCATCGAGTCCGAGCTCTCAAAGCTGTCTGCACCCTTCTCAGGGGAGTCCCGCTCTTTGGGATTCCCTAGGAAAAACAACCCAGCACGTCCATCACTCCTTGGGAGTCGTGTGGCCACGTCACTGACATGGGTGGGTCACGTCCCTAATGGCCGCTTCACCCCTCAGCACCCCAACCATCCTCTCAGAAAGCAGGTACTTCTTAAAACTCAAGTTCCTATTCCTGAGGGCAATCTCGCACATGCGCGTGTGTGCGTGTGTGTGCGTGTGTGTGTCAATTTGCATTCAGAGGAAAAAAAGCATGCTATGAAGCAATGAAAAAGAACAAACGGCCATAACGTGGGGAAAGCTCAGACACAGTGACTAACAAAAGGACACGCCCCAAAGAAATCACTCTGCGTGACACATCAATAAAAAGTTCCAGAAGAGCAAAAACGAATTCCTGATTAGAAGGCAGACTGGTTTCCACCTGCACTTAGGGACACTGTGGATCTGGACAGGGTTGGATCTGGACAGGGTTGGTGATACTAACAACCTTCCTGCCTCCACCTGGATGCTGAACAACCTGGGGTGCTTGTCATATTCCCAGGAGTGTGCACTGATGTCCCACTGTGGAGGAATTCCAGCTTCAAGAGCAGGACAGCTGTCCTGGGGCAGGTGTCACTGTCTGCTTAGCAGAGAGTTGTGCAGAGCAGACGGGTCCTTCTAAGAACCCCGTCAGATCCCTCTGTGTTCGGCCTGGATGAAACGAGGTGCCCCCGCTTGCCTACCTGAACTGTTGGGGAGCAAATTCAAGTTGCTGCCAGGGTAGTCCTGAGAGACTGCGCAGTAGCTGACGTTGACGGCGCCAAGCCGGGACTTGGGAAACATCTGGAAGTCCTGGTCCGAGCTGAGGGTGGCGGGCGCAGTGGAGGACAGGCACATGCTGTCTAGGAGGCCGCCTTTGGGGTAACTGGGCGTCTGCATTCCGTACGGAGCCTGCTCCACACCAAAGCCTGCGATGGACCACGGGATAGAGGTGCTGTTAACGTCACACGCGGCCACGCACACCCCGCCCTGGGGCCCATCACACCACACCGCTGGACCCAGTTCACAACTGCCTCAGACACCAGGTTCAGAGTACCCTGAGCATTTCTGCATTGCCCTGGCCACGGGCGAGGCAGAGCTCACTGTCTGCTCCTCCCTCCATAAAGACTGAGCATGGAGACAGTTTAATGCCATTGAAATTTCCCAGCAGATACGTTTAAAAGAGAAGGTAGCAAGGAGCAGGTCAAGTCGACTGTCTCTTCCAACGGAACTAATTGATCAGCTGCCACTCCCGTATGTGGCCAACACATCCCAAGCCATCAAAATTATTGTCCAACCCTGGCTTTGTGCTCAAACCTCCCAGTGAGCACTGGGTCCTGTCACACCTCTATGAGGGACCTTGAGTGAAAAAGCTAACCAAGAGTGCAAGGCTTTGAGTTCAGTCTTCAATACTGGAGTACACACACACACACACACACACACACTGACCTAAGGAATTGCTGTTAATCCAATGGGGGATGGAGTTGAGGTGTGAGTTCTCTTCATACTGTTCCTCCGTCTTCTCCTGGTTTTCTGAAAAGCAGACATAGAAGTCATAAGATGTCACCTGTTCTTTTCCAAACTCCTGTGGCAGGCGAGCCAGGGTGACAAAATGCATCCAGAGGTCCACATTTACTTTACCTAGTGGCGCCCCAACTCCTTAGGCCTCTTTAGACAAACAAGGCCTGGCCACACCTTTTTCTAGGAAGTGCCCCTAAATTAGCGACCTCACTGGCAAAGTAAAGTTTCCTAGCTGATGCAAAACTCAAAAGGATGCAGATTATGTATTTAACATATTCCTACGTTCAAGAAATCCTGACACATTTACGCCTGTAAGTCGTGAGGGGAACGGAAAGCGTTGTTTTAACGAAATGAACACAGCTCTGTGTCCTGGGCCTGGAGTCCTGGGCTCAAATCCTGAAGGCTTCCCTGGGTGTGTGCGGGTCTGGGGCAGCTACAGGAGGATGCAGGTGGCTGGAGCCTCTCGGGGGACATGTCCACACTGCATGTGTAACCATGGGAGCCAGCGACCTGCCCGGCCTTGCAGGAAACCTGGGGATCCCACAAAGCTGTCACGGAAAGGTGGCTGAGTCCCAAGGGTCTTTGAGATTCTGAGTCTACAATGAGTGTTTAAACTCAATGTGTTTAAAATCCACTCATGGAGAAAGACTTTCACAAAGTCAACAAATAAATGTGCTAAGAGAAACCTTGTATTATTTAAAAAATATTCTCTAGCTTATATATTCTCTATGGAGAATGAACACATATATAGAGAGTATAGGTATGCCAGATGTGTATATAATACACCACACACACACACACGGTTTCTGTATCTCGTGTGCATCTGTATATATGTAACAACCATTTACTTCTTCCTGTTACTGCTCGGCTCTTCCACTCAAGCCTTCAGCCCCACGTCCACCTCCACCTCCAGCTTTTTGCTGGCTGGACTTTTCAAATCTCTCCTCAGTGCTCACTGAGTATCTAGGGTCAGAGGCGAGAGCACTGCTACCTGGTCACAGTTTCTACATATCGACAACTCCTTCCTCAACTCCTCTGTGGGACTCTCTGGCCGTGGGGTCACCAGCACAGGCTCCCTCCGGGCTGCCGGGGTGAACACACCGGCCTGGGCCCTAGCCTACATATCCCAGTGGCTGGGGCTGTGGTGTGACCAGAGCAGTTTGGCGACAGTGAGTAACTGGTGACTCAGGCTACAGGTGGCCATGGGGCTGTGGTGCAGTCCACGTACACCCCCGCGAGGAACGTTCCCCGGCCCTCGCCGCCGGCCTGACTTACCTGGGGCATACCCCGTGACCCTGGGCCCCCACCCCTGCCAGGCCCCACCACGGAGGGCTCGGTCACCCAGGCCAGGTCTCCCCAGTACCTTTGAGCATCTGTTCCAGGTGTTCCCACAGGATGTCTCCCACAAAGTCGGGTGCCAGCTCCAGAAATCGCTCCTTGCCGAGGTTGCAGAGTGCCTGGCCGTTCATGCCAAATCTCTGCAAGTTCACGTTCACCAGGCTGAACTCGTTGGTGGCCCAGAGCAGCCACTGGCACACCTGCTGCTCACTCCACAGCCAGGGGTCTAGCGGGGAGAGTGACAGGATGGGGGGTAAGAATGGGCATGGGGCAGTGAGACCACAGTGGTTCTCTTTCTGTCCCCAGGTCCAGTCACAGCCAGGAGCCTGTGAGACGAGTGGCGCCACAGCCAGCACCATGCAGGACTCCAATGATGCGTCTGTCCTGGATATTCTGGGGGGCCAGGTGTGTGGCTGGCTGGGCTGTGTAAATGGCCCAGGGAAGCCTCACTACTGTGACTCTGGACAGAGACTTACACTGCAGCCATCAGGGCCCTGGAGTTGCTGCCTGGGGGTCCTGCGTGGGGATCCGGGTCCCCCACCCAGGGCCTCACTTTTACTTACTCTTAGGAATACCAAGTCGCCGCTGCTCCTTCTGGAAGCCGCTGAAGGTAGCCTTCAGAGCCTGGCTCATCACGGCCTTGCTGCACGGGGTGAGCAAGGGCAGCTCACAGCTGGCACCATCTGCCACGAAATCCAAACCCGGGGTCAAAACTCCAAACGGGGAGACTTGAGGGAGGGCTCTCAAGAGTCCAGCTGTGTACCACACTGACAGCGGTTCTTACATGGAGCGCCAGCATGGGGCTACAGGTACAGATGTTTGCCAGGAAGCAGCAGAACCTGGGTTCTATCCTCAGTAATGCCAAAACCGTGTGTGTGTGTGTGTGTGTTTGTGTGTGTGTGTGTGTGTGTGTGTGTGTGTATATGTGTGTGTGCGTGCGTGCGTGCATGTGTGTGTGTGTGCGTGTGTGTATGCATGCACACCTGTTGATACTGGGGCTTGAACTCCAGGCATCATACTCTCGATAGCTTATTTGCTCCACAGCTCCACTTCCAGCTTTTTGCTAGTAACTGGAGGTAAGAGTCTCACCATCTTTCCTGCTTGATTTGGCTTTGAACCTCAATTCTAATATGTCAGCCTTCTGAGTAGCTAGATTATAGGTGTGAGCAAACAGTGCCCACTAGTTAACACAAAACCTTTTTTTAAAAAAAAAAAAAAAAAGAAGGTTAAATATGGGCTTAATATAGCTCAGCAGAAGAGTACCTTCCAGCAAGATCCTGGGTTTCTTTCCTAATGCTGCTAGAAAAATAAATGTACAAGTCTATATGTAGACCAACAAACAAAATACATATATCAGAAACTACACTTACAGGTAAAAATACCTAAAATATAAAAATCAAGCTCAATCTTATGCTAAAGCCAAATTTGGTAGGTAAATTTTCTATCTGAGTTGATTCTACATTTTCACCCAGTGAAGGGTGAAAAAAGTGGTTAAGGGTCCAGAGGCTCATGGGATGGGAACAGGAGTTCTGCAGAGCAAACCCAGCCAGGCCAAGGGGCCTGGGTCTGCCCCGGGCAGGCAGTACTTGACAAAGCACACTTGAGTTTACTGGAAAAAATAAGTAATAAAAGCTTCTCTGGAAGCTCTGAAAAATGTCAAGCAAAATAAATGGCTAGAACCAGATGCTGGTGGCGTGGGCCTGTAGTCCTAGCTACCCGGGAGGCTGAGATCTGAGAATCGCCACCCGACGTTGGCCCAGACAGAAGTCAGATAGATGCTTATCTCCAATTAACCACTCAAAAGTCCCAAGTGGAGGTTCAAGTGACAGAGTGACAAAAGCTAACAGATGTAGACAGTGTCCAGGCCCTGTGTTCAAGCCTCAGCCCAGAAAAATAAAAATAAACAAGTTAAAAAAAAAATGTGTGTCATGTTGCAGTATAGAAGCCTGCCAACTGTCATTGAGCTTCTGGCTTGTGTCTTCTAACATCTACCTCACCTGACAGTCACCTCTGAACAGTGCCAGCTAAGGACGCTTTCCTAGTAACTGCGAGGACCTTACAGGCCACAGCAAACTACGTATGTGCTGACAGCCAGACACAGCCACAGACAGCCGAGACTGGCAGGTGTAGTCTATTACTGTCATTGTGTATGGCAGGGTGTGTGTGATTTCACTCACGACAAGAACCCAGAATGAAGAGCAGAGGTGCGTATAAATTTCCATTGTCTGACATTGGTTTTGCACAGCCCACTGGGGTGACAGAAAGTGCAAAAAGCTACTGGGGGGACCATTTGCCCTCGTGCCATGTACAGTGTCTTCAGGTTTGGACCCCAAGAACACAGCCGCCAGCCCAGAGCATCTAGTGGGAGTGCTCATTCCTGAGACGGAGGGCACCCTGGCTGTCCATGGTTGTGTCGAAGGGAGAGATTACCGTGGGAGATGGAGTCCAAGCCTGTGGGCACTTCTTGGAGTGTTTGCTCTTCACTGAGAGAAGGGAACACAGAGAACAGAGAGCCATCGAAGGTGTCAAAGGCCGGCTGGCGCTGTGGACCAGAGGGGAAAAACAACAAGGACTCATTAGTCCCCTATATAAAAAGTGGCCAGAGGGGTCAGCTGACCACCAATTCAACTGGATCTAAACAGGCAATTACCACATACAGCATTCACCACTTTGTACTGGAGAGGGAATTCCTAAAGGCCCAGTGATCACCCTCCATTAATTAATTCACCTCGTGGGGTCAGAGTGGCTGCCAGTTATTTTGGGTCACCAAATTAACCTAAATAAATAAAATGCATCTAAAAATAACCGGAATGTAGGACCAGGCCGGGAAGAAAGTGAGACAGCCTGTTTATAAACACACCCTCCGTGTGGCTGGGCAGGTATGCAAGGACAATGCTCCTTCACCATGCAGGGGGATTGGGGGCCAGACTGAGGTTTGAACTCAGGGCTTCACATGGTTTGAAACCAGACCACATGGGAAAGTTTGGGAAAGATTCTTATCTTTGACAAACTATCAAAAAGCCTCAAATGGAGGTGTGGCACAAATGGTGCAGTAACCTCTTCCAACAACAACAAAAAAGAACCCCCAAAGCATAAACTAAGCTATAAGATTTCCCAAAGAGCTAGGCTTTATGGTAAGTGTCTAGAGGGCAGGAAAAGACACATGCCTCAAGATGACTGCTGATAATCTGCATGTCGTATATGAAAATCTGGCCGTAATAGAAGATACTCTGAAAAGATGACTTCGGGATCCGTCACTTTCCGACTGGCTTAGGAAAATGTGAAGAAAAGTCTCATTTTCCCAACATAATAATACACTGGAAATCCCTGTTATGTGTAATACAATGACCCATCTGCTGAGTCATTGATAAATAAATGCGTAACACATTTACAAATAAAATAGGTTATGCCCTCTTTTTAGAAACGCGGAAGGGGTGAATGACACATTACGAAAGAAGTCAGGCAAAGTTGGAGCTCAGGCCCCTGGTCCCCCAATCCCCAGGGGTTCTGAGATCCTAGACGGGCCAGCCATCTGGAGAGGTAAGAGACTTGAACAGAACTGAACAGAACTAATTTTGTGTAACAGCCAATAGAAGGGTAAACAAAAATCCCACCAGCATTGTCTAGGGGTCGAGGAAGTGCCTTTCCGGACTCATGTTCTTTTTTTAAAATCAGGAAGCCCAAGAACAATACAAAATATTTCAACACATGACTCAATCTTCTCGGTTCCAGAAATTGTGCAAAGCACTACCAAATTTCTTCAGTTCACAGAAGGCTCTTTTCAAGGTGAGATTTTAATGGAAGAACGGCCACCTCGGATATTCCTACTACGCTTAAAACGCCTGGCCATATCAAACCAGAAATCTCATTGAACTTTGAGATCTCGATAGAACAAACGATCCTGTGAATTAGAAGCCGGAGCCCACACCAGCAGAGTACCAATGTCATGCAAGACACACACTTTCTAAAACATGCTCAGAAGCAACCAGTCCTGCTGTCTGGAAGGCAAGTTAGGGAACTCCGTCCCCATAGGAACAGGGACCTGACGTGTATTTACCCAGGGGAGTTGGCTCTTTGATCTCTTAATCTGGTCTCTGGTTTGCATAAACAGGCTCTCTGCTGCAGCTGTGCCAGGAAGAGCAGGCTGTGGACAACCCAGGGGCATTCCCAGTCCTGATTGGGGAGCCAGGCTTCGTTCTAATGGAAAAGCTTACATCTCAATCCCTGACCAGCCTCTCACCAGCCACGCAATCTCCTGAGTGGGTGGGAGGTCTGGAAGAGGCTTCTTATTGGCAACGATAGGATTTGATTTTTCTCTCCTGACTTGGAAGGAGTCTCAGAAGCAACAGGGCCTTGGTATCTCCTCCAAACAGCTCCTACCCGGAAATGGACAAGCCCCAGCACACCCGTTTCACAGAACTGGAAGCCAAGGTCCAGTGAGGAAGCACGGCCCAGTCACTCAGCCAGTACACTAAACGCTGAGGCTGCAACCAGCGTTCTGAGACCAACACATTTTATTCTCCTCTGGAACCAATTTCTCTTTTTTTCTCTTTCTTGTAGGTCATGGGGCTTGAACTCTGGGCCTGGGCGTTGTCCCTGAGCTCTTCAGCTGAAGGCTATCACTCTACTCCTTGAGCAACAGTGCCACTTTTGGTTTTCTAGTGCTTAACTAAAGATAAGCATCATAGGGACTTTTGTGCCTGGGCTGGCTTTGAACCATGATCCTCAGGTCTCAACCTCCTGAATAGCTAGGATTATAGTTATGAGCTACAGGAACTTGGTACCTTTTCCAATTTATAAAGGAAAACTCAGTGAAGACTGGCTCACTCACCTTGAGTGTACCTCGAAAACCATTAGCCACAGGGGCTACTTGGTCCATATTCTTGAGTCCAAAATCATTCATCTTGAAAGAGAAAAAGAAATAAGAGTCAAAGAGGTCCCAGACACATGTGTATCTGCACATATACATACGCATATATGTAGGCACATGTATTTTAAGATATACATATATATGTATTTTTGTTTGTTTTCTGGTAGTTCAGGGGGTCTGAACTCGGAGCCTTGCACTAGACAGCCCCCCACTATGCCCCCAGCCCTTACAGCACATTCTCAAGAAGTCACCATTGACTCTGGGGAGTTCTAAGGTGACAGGTACTGCACCCTGCATGCAGGTAATTCTTATTTAGAAAGCTTTCCTCCCCAGGGTGAGTGGAGTGTGCTCAGGGTGGTATTTAAATACCAGCTCTGACTGCCTCTGAATTCCAGTTACTTGGGAGCCTTCCACCTAAGTGCCCTTCTGGCTGGCCGGTCCCCGAGCAGGGCACTGTCTCTTGCTTTCCAGTGATACTTTCAGGAGCAGCTAAGGTGAGGGCTGGAGTGGAGCCAGCAAGGGGGTGGGTGGTGGGCACAGGGACCACTCAGTCTGGAGCCTAAGAGGCCCTACCAGAAGGATTCTTCTCTGGCAGAGCCCATGGGACCCAAGTGGGGAAAGCCTACCCAGAGCGGTCACAGAAGACCAGCCTCCTCCTGGGGCTCCCCAGGGTGTGAAGAGGTGTATGCCCAGAGGAGAGGTAAAGGGCTCCCCTCCAGACCTTCTGCTCTGAGCCCAAAGTATCTTGGGGTGGCTCAGCAGTGCATGTCCTCAGGGACAGTGTATGCAAGCATGGCAGCCCTCGCTCTCTTTCCTAGATCCTGCTAATAAGCAAGATGGCGCCCCCGCCATCTTGGAATGGAGGCCTGACAGGGAGGCCGGGTATACATATAGTGGAGAGTTCACAGATTTGGCAGGGGGAAAAAAAAAAAAGAAAGCCGTCGTATGCAGTGATTTATGTCTCTCCAGTGAGGTTCCGTGGTATTTTGGGAGATGGAAGTACAATGAAGTCAGATTCCCCTGCTGCCCTGTGTTTTTAATATGACCACTAGAAGAGATTAAGCCACAGATGAATTTTAAACCACAGCATTGCAAACAAGACATCCTTGGAGGTCGTCGGATGTAACTGTTTGGCCAAGCAAGTTCTACACTCAAGAATAAAAAAGGGCACTTGGATAAAACCACCAGAAGGCAAAATTTGAAGAAAAAGAAATAAAAAGTCAAGTAACTGAACCTTGTGGACAAATAACAGAGACAACTTTTCCTTCTCTGGGTACTGGGTGACCCCCTGGCTGTACAAGCCAGACCTCGTGGGAGGTAAGCCACATATTCTGGGGGCTTTACTTAATGTTGTGCTTTCTTGTATTCTCTTGACAGTCAGCATTATGGCTCAACCAGATGTCTCAACCAATGGCTAGCCAACACACACACACACTTGCACACCAGCATGTGCACACACACACACACACACACACACACACACACACACACACACACACACACTTTGACTAAGAAGGCAACAGGGTTGTGAGGTTCAAAGTTTCAGGTAAAGGTTACCATGACCCACACAGGCTGAGGAGGCGCACACAAAGCAGCACTGGTCCCTGGGGAGGGAGGGTTCGTCCTGACACAAAAGTGGCCACCTGCGCTTAGACTCTACACTTGGTGCAGGACACCCCCCCCCCCCATGGCGGCCAAGACAACACACCTGGCCCTGGGGACTAAGGCCACCAGGGAGGAGGACCCAGCAAGGCCACCTCAGTCTCCCAGCATTCCTCACAGGGAGGTTAAGGCCACCTCCCAGTGAGTCTCTAGTCAGAGACCTCAGTCCCTAAGGGCCCAGAGTCCCTCAGGCTCTAGTCAGTGGCCCAGCTATGGCGGGGCCGCTGCAGGGCTGGGTGGGGCCCAGGTCCCAGGAGACAGTGAGTGGTCTCAAGTCCTGGATGCAGTAGAACAGACCCTGACACCCCACATTCTGAGAGGAGAAATGGGCTCCCCTGAGAGCCTCATGCCACCAGCAGGTGAAGCCGGCTCTGTTACCTGTGGGTGAAACCAAGGCACTAGCAGAAAACCATATGACAGACCCTGGAGCGCTCCTATCCTCCATCCGGGCACCCCAGGAAAGTGTCTTTCCACATCCCTCCACTCCCCAAACCCCAGCTTCTGGGATGGGCCCAGGATGGAGCGGAAGGCCCAGGAAGAGCTTAGCTGCCTTTTGTGTCCAAACACCAGGAGGAAAGGCAGGCAGACTGCCACTCCTACGTGAAGAACCCAAGTCATTAGCAGCTACAGAAGAGAATTCTTTTGTTGTCCGGCTTTTAATGAGTTTTCTTAAAAAAACAGAAAACCCAGGTAGAAGTGAAGTGCTGCACGAGCTCTCACACGCACAGCCCACCGACTCCACTCAAGGTTCATTCCGTGCTGTAGGACAACCACAAAAAGAGAAGGAAGGGAGGAAGAGGGGAAGGAGGGAGGGAGGGAGGGAGGCCCTGGGAGCTGAGCGCAGGGAGGATTAACCACTTATGTAAGATGAGAGCCCGGGTTGGTGTTGGTTTTGGGGGGGGGGGGGACGTTAAAGGAAACCTGCGAGGCCCCTGCGTGGAAGCCGCGGGCGTGGGGCGCACGGGTCCCCGCGGTCCTCCCCGGACTCCCACCCGGCCGGCGCGCGGGGGCCCCCGGCGCGAGGACGGGCGGACGGACGGGGGCCCCGCGCCGGCGCTGCCACGGCGGGGAGAATTCAAACACATGACGCCGATCCCCGAAGCGGGCGACTCCTCCTGTCCTATCCAAACAAGGGGTGAGCCGACCCCGACTCCCACCACCCCGAGATCCAGCCCGGATCCGCTTAAAAAGAAAAAAACACGAACGAAAAGCAACGTAATAAGAACGCACAGACCCGGCACACGCGCGCGCACGGCCGCGCACCCCACCGGGGAGCTGCGGGGGCCCCGGGCGCCCGGCCGGGCAGGTGCCACGGCCTCCCCGGCGCCCCTGCCCGGCCCGCCGACCCCCTCCGTCCCGGGGGAGATCCGACCCCGCGAGGCGCGCTCCGCGCCGGACCCGGCGGGACCCCGGAAGGCCCGGATCTCTTCCCCCACCCAAAAGCCGTCGAGCCCGCCCGCGCCCCGGCCTCCGGAGCCGCCCGGATGCGCGAGCCCCGGGCCGGTCGCCTCCCCTGCCCGACGCGGGCCGCGCGGGGCCTGGCGCCCGGGGTCCCGGCGCGGCCCTATGGGGCTCCTCCGGGGAGAGCTGCTCTTACCGCGCCGCTGGCGACAGGGCCCCCGGCGTGGAGCGTGGAGGGCGGCGGCCGGGGGGGCGCACGGGGGGCGCTCGGGGCTCGCGGCGGGGCTGGCGCTGGGCTCGGGTGGCGGCGGGGTTCGCGCTGGCGCCGCCGTGGAGGAAGAACCGGCCGGGCCTCGCCGCGCGCTCTTCTGGAGCGGAGCGGAGGAGGCGGGAGGGGACGGCGCGGGGCGGGCGCGGGGGGGCGGAGGGGGCGGAGGCAGGGGCGGGGACACGGGGGGGGAAGGGGCGCGGCGGGAGGGCGGGCGGGGGAGGGGAGCCGGAGGCCGGCGAGCCGAGGCGGCCTCCTTCCGGCCCGGACCTCCCTCGGCGGGCGTCCCCTGCCGGTCCGGAGACGCCGCCCCGGCCCCCGAGACCCGCGCGCCGGGGCGGCCCGGGGTCGAGGCGCGAACCCCGGACTCGGCCGGGCGGAGCGGCGGGCAGGCGGGAGGCGGCCCCGGCCCCGAGCGGCGCACGGACGTCGCCGTCTGGTTGTGATGAGCGGGGGGCGGGGGGTCGGAGCGGGCAGGGGCCCCGGCCGGGCCGCCGACTGCGGAGGGCCCACCGCCCCCGCCGGCCGGGCTCCGGCGCCCGCGTACAGCATCGTTTCTCTCCACTTGGCTTAGGAGGGAATCGAACCTCCGAAAAGCACCCACCAGGCCATCCGGGGAGAAACGCGGGGCTGGAAGGCTGCGCGCCGCCTCGCCAGGCCCCAATCCGCCGGCGCGCGCCCGGGAGCCGAGCCCGACGTCCCGGGACCCCGGCCCGCTGCCCCGGCCCCCCCGGGCGGGATGGGCCCCGCGCTGAGCGGAACGCACGGCCCTTTGGAGAGGTCTGCTTCCCGGCTGTGTGCTCCAGCCCGGTCGGAGGGAGAGCACGGGTGGAGAAGCGGCTCCATCAGTGGAATACCGATTCAGAGTCGTTACCACGGAAACCT
This sequence comes from Megascapheus bottae, assembly GCF_031878675.1. NCBI lineage: Eukaryota > Metazoa > Chordata > Mammalia > Rodentia > Geomyidae > Megascapheus > Megascapheus bottae. The sequence continues at coordinate 101,435,734 of NC_143509.1, read as the reverse complement.
CCAGCGAGGCCGTTAATTAAGCAAAAACCAGAGCAGAAGGTATGGACGGGACTGTAAGTCCAGTGAACGTGGCCCCGCCCCACTCCTGTCCTTTCTGCCTAGACTGAGAGGCGGGGGACCATTTGGTGAGACAGCCATCGACGTTTGGGAAGATTTTTTTTTTTAATTTGGCAAGCCCAAGCATGTGGAAGTAAAAATTCTATATGATTTCTTTCCCAAGTTCTTAGATTTCTGTGGTGTGTGTATGGGTGTGTATGTGCGCGCGTGAGTGCGTGCACGGGTGCTGGTACGAAGGCTTGAACTCAGGGCTTCATACTCATGCTTGGCTTTTTTTTTTTTTTTTTTTTGCCCAAGGCTAGCACTCTTACTACCATTATCTGGAGCCACACCTACTCTTCTGGCTTTTTGCTTTTAACTGGAGATAAAGAGTCTCGCACACTTTTCTGCCCGGACTGGTTTTGAACTGGAATCCTTAGAGTTCCACCTCCTGAGTAGCTAGGATTGCAGGCTTGGGTCACTCGTACCTGGCTCCTCTGATCGTCCTTTCTGAACAACTTTGAAAGAACTACCAGATACTTGAAAATAGCCACAGAAACCTCCTCTGACATCTGAATGAGTGACACTATGTATGTAACATGAGAACAGTCAGACGCTTCCAAGGACCCAGCTAGTTTCTAGAGGCCTCTCCAAGTGAACTGGGCCTGTTGACCGGAAGCATTCACAAACCTGCACTCCTAACACCCACCACACCCCTGTCTTCCTAATTCCCCGCTCCAGGGGCAGCCCCTGGCCTGTCCTACCCACCCAGGGCCACCCACCTCTCAGCTGGACAATTGTTTTCTACGGTCAACCTGACATGACTATTCTTGGTTTGGGGGCAACATCCGGGTTCCTTGAATTTTTGTCCTTCCTGTTATTAGTTGGTGTCCGGGTTACTCAGCAGAATTAAAATCCAGCCTGGATAAAGCTTGTGATTATTCATTGACTACAATGGCACAATTCACAGGGAGCACATGGCCTTATGGTAAATTAAACCTAATAAAAAAAATATATATATGGTCCTTTTGCTCCCAGAGCAAAAGTCAGTGACGTGAGAGGAAACTGGAAGTCAGAAGACAGGCTGGGGGAAGGGACCAGATGAGCCCTGGAGTGGGGAGGCTTGAACTCTTCTCATCGAGAGTGCTCCCCAGGGAGGACCATGAAAGAAGTTCCAAGCCCCTGGAGTGAGTGCAGCTTGCTACAAAACAGCACAAATACATCTCCTCCGACGCCCCTCTGTGTGAACCTGAGATCCGCTTCAGCATCTATGCACAGCTCTCTGTGATTCCCAGATGCTTGGGAAACTCATTCATTCAGTCTGAGGTGTAACAGTTGTTCATTTGGCCAACCCAATGTCAGATACGCAGAAGACAGAGATGAAGAAGGCTTGGTGCCTGCCCTCAGAGAGGTGAAAATCAAGTGTACAGTGCTGGAAAAATCTCCAACTGAGCCTTTGGGTAGAAGGGATAGGATGGGAGCAGAAATGTCCTGACAGGTAGAAATAAGTTACTTTATGGGCAGTGTCTGGTTAAAGAGGTATGTGGGGAGTATACTTCCTCATCGGCCATCCCCCCCCCTAACCCATCTAGTGCCAGGAATTGTGGGCAGAGGCAGGGTCAGCCGGAAACTTCCCAAGAGGATGGTTTGACCACTCAAGAACAAGCAGGGTTGGTTTATTTTTTTTGGGGGGGAGGTGTTTCTCATTTTTATTTTTGGTGTTGGTACTGGAGCTTCAATTCAGGGCCAGGGCACGGTCCCTGAAGCTTTTTCACTTAAGGTACTCTACCATAGCTCCAGATCTGGCTTTGGGGTGGTTAATTGGAGATAGAAGTGTCATGGACTTCCCTGCCTGAGCTGGCTTGGAACCTCAGTCTTCAGATGGAAGCCTGTGGACGAGCTGAGTATTAGGCATGTTCTTTCCTTTAAGCTCCTCCAGCAGTCAATGGCATCCCAACCCTGGAGCTGGAAACTTTTCCCTCTGGGCTCTGGATCATTTTGTCTGCGTGTCCCAGTCTCCTGAGCCCCTTGAGAGCCCTGGGACATGGAGACAGATCGCTAGATAGCCTGTTCTCCCAAGCTGTGAGGGCATCCTGCGGGGCCCAAAGGGCCTGGGGTCAGCCCAGCTCAGCCTCCCACCGGCTGTCCAGCTGTGGGCCTGGAGCAAGTTGCTGAACCACTGCAGCCTCCTTTCCACCTCAATCAACCAGAGCAAGTCTGACACATAATGAAGTCTTCAGTGTGTTATAAGTAGCAGCGTCCAGGACCCTGGGAAGGCTCAGCTCGGTCTCCCTGAGTCACTCAGGATCACTGCCCGCTCCACGCTCAGAGCTAAGCGATGAGGAAGGTCAAGACAAAGCTAAGAGTTGGAGTCTGAGTTTCCTGGACTCTTAATTCTTTCGCTTGTGGTGCTCAGAAATCCAGGGAGTGAAACTCTGAATATGGAGAACTAGGACCCTGTAGAGAGTTGGCAAATGAAGCCAAGCAACTGTTGTTCTAGATGTGGAAACTGAGGCCTGAGGATGTTTGCTTTCTTGCCCAGGGGTGATGTGGCTGTTTCCTGGTGGGGTTGGGCTGCTCGTGGTCCCACCACACCATATCCCACACATGGCCGCCCAACCCAACCATTTCCCTTATAAGGCAGTATTCTCGAAGCACGTCACCCACCTTGGGGAGCCACTGTGATATTAGCATGCGTGCTGGCCTGCCTCAGGCATGTCTGAACAGCTGAGGCCAAGAGAGCCCTGTGATGTTCCATAGAGTGAATGATCCCTAAATAAATGTGTCTGCACTGAGTCAGACCTGTACAGATATATGATTTTGGAGCTGTGCACTGCCTTTTTTTTTTTTTTTGTGAATCACAAATGTGATTCCCTCACATGTGTTGAACTAAAGAATGCTCAGGCACCTCGCTACTCAGGAAGCTGAGATGTGAGGATCTCGGTTCGAAGCCAGCCAGGACAGGAAGGTCCACACGGCTCTTACCTTCAATTAGCTAGAGAAAAAGCTAGATGTGGAGCTGTGACTCAAGTGGTAGAGCCTATGGAGCACAACAACTTAAGTTAGGCTGACTCTTTCCAGGAACGGGTTTGTAATTGCTGCAGGACCTCCCCCCTCAGCTTCTCCCCTCCCCCCTTCCCCTGCCCAGACCTGATTTTGTGTCTGTTTAGAGCATGAGGCCCCTTGTCATTCGCATTGGGCTTCAAAACAGCCTGGGTGGCCATTTCCCCTGGTCATGAGGAGAGCAGCCGTGCCTTGGTGCCTCTCCCCACAAGGTATAGATCCCAAAGCAGTGCGCCAAGCAACCACACAATAAGACCTTCAAATGGCGGAGGCGGCCAGGCAAAGCAAACCTCTCTGTCACGTTGACTATCTCAATAATGGAAAGCAAACTAGCAGAGTGGGTAGTTTATACTACATAGTGGGATCAAGGATGGATGAGATTGAGTATCTGAGGAGGGCTCAAAGAAAAGGATCTTTCCTGGTCCTTGCATGGAGGGAGAGGAAAAGACTCCCTCAGACCCCCTGGATGAGGGCTCAAACCCCTTTCACCAGGCGATGACCTAGGACATCATGCTTCCCTAAGCCCTGACTTCCAGGTAGACATCACCTAGGGGTTTAGGTACCTTTTCCTTCTTTTCCTCCCTTCCTCTCGATGGAATCCAGAGCCCTGCACAAGCTTGGCACATGCTGTCTGTCCCACAGAAGTGCAGATCCCGCCCTAGCTTTCTCTGGATGAATTTTCAAGATGCGTATACATTTAGACTAACTCTTCTCTTCAAACACAGGAATAGGGTTTTTAGAAACACAGATGAACGCAGCCGTTTTCCTATTCCATTTTAGAACATGTCATCTCAAAATAAGACTTCTTCCAATTAGCTGTCACCCCCAATCCCCCAAATCCTATGGTCTACTTCCTACCTCTGTTGAGTTAATTATCCATGTGAGCAGAATCATAAAATGCGCGGTCTCTTGGGTCTGGTCTGCCATACCTTTGTTCTGGTTAATCAGAGACAAAAGCCTCAGGGTCTTTTCTACTTGGACTGGCTTTGAACCTCGACCCTCAAATCTTAGCCTCCTGAGTGGCTAGAAGGACAGATGTGGCCTGTACCTGAGCCACTGCCACCCACCATGTTTGGCTTCTTTCCCTGATCTGGTTTTTAAGATTCATCGATATTCTTGTTGTGTATTAATACATTACTTGTTTTGATGGTCGATGTCCATTTCGTTCCCCAAGACTCCAGTCCTTGTGGGCAGACGTGGGTGGAGCTGCCAGCCCCATGCAGCATCCGTGCTGGATGCTGTGACATCTGCACAGCAGAGCCCGGAGTGGAGAGGCAGAGGCCAGGACTGCGTGACTCAGTCCTCGGAGCTGCCTTGCAGCCCTGCTCATCTTGCCCTGCTGGGGTGGGGGGAGAAGAATCACCTCCAGACATGTGCTCCCCCCACACAGGCTCTGCGTGGGGAGAGACATGGCAGCAGCCCGTTCTCACTCAGAGCTTCAGCATATGTGCTTCTTGGTAACAAGCACAACATTTGACTAAACTTAGCCAGCGCCCCTCCTTTCATTTTCTCCCACCCTTGCATGTCTATGCAGAAAAAGGAGTGGACTGCATTTTTCGGTAAAATAAAAAAAAAACAAAAACCCAACAAAAAACCACAACCCACCTGCTGTACTTTAGGGGAGAAGAGAAAAACAAGCAAGATGAGTTTTCTGCATGACTTGGGAATTTGAATACTTCTACCGACTTCTAGGAGCTCCCACACAGAGGCCTCCAATAAGAAAATCAGTCTCTAGCCCTTCTTCAGCGAAAACCATCCTTCCAGGGGCCCTCGCGTGACTCAGAGAAAACCCCTTGAGTCCTGAAGAGGACCGCGAGGTCTGAAGTGGCTTCTCTGTCTCTGTGATCTCTTCCCTCGAGGTCTCCCACCCCCCCGGACACCTGGCCTCCTCTTCACAGCCCCAAGCACCAGGAAGGCTGCTTCCTGGAGCCATTCCCTCCCCAGTGACACTTCCGTTACTGCCACCTCATCTCCACTATGTAGTCACCACCAGCCATGCCTTGCCCTGCTGTCCGCAGATGTCCACACCGCCTGTCCCTATGGCATCAGTTAATGCCCTCGCTCCTGTAGGTGTCTGTGTTTTGTTTCATTTTGCCGGCAGGACGGGGATTCGATCAGGACCTTGTGCCCGCCAGGCAGGTGCTCTGTCGCTGAGGTAGGCTCTGGGCCCATATTTTAATTCTGTCACCTCTTAGTAGTATTTCCGCCTTAGGGCCAGAATTGTGTCTGTTTTGATTACTACATTTTTGCAACCCCCTCAGAACAGTTTGTAACACAACACTCAATAAATGTCTGTCGAATAGATGATCCTAATTCTAGGGATAGATTTTTTAGCATCTTTCAAATGAAAATAGAAAACGTTGGCCAGTACTCACAAACACATTTGTTAAAGTTTCATGAATTAAAAGGAGGCAAAAATATACTGCATACGAAGTGTCTTGCTCTGTTGCTGCAACAAGAGGCTTGAGATGGGTGACTGAGTGGAGAGCAGGAACGGCGAGCGCCCCGCTCATCACACTAATATGACAGTAGATGGTGAACAGACTTCAGGCTTCCGGTCCTGTGCTTGGCAGGGAGCCTGGCACTTGATGCTGCTCTGCCATCCCTGGCTGTCATCACTGAAACCCCACAGAAGCTCAATTGCTCTGCCATTGGCTAGCAAGGAACCTCACACCCTGCCCAGCTTGCACTGTTCCCTGATTTGTGGAGGGGGGCAGGGAGGGATTCCTTAGCCTTTGAGACAACTCTCCGTGGTGGTTGACTGTGTGTTCCTGGGTTGAGTGATAACTCCCCAAGAAGATATGTGTATGTCCTAGTGCCTGAAGCTGAAAAACATGATCTTATGTGAAAATAAAAGTTTTTTGCAGAATTAGTAAGGGTCTCAAGATGAGATCGCCCCTGGGGAGTCAGAGTGGACTCTAAATCCAGTGCTCAGAAGAGACATACGGAGGCCAGACACAGGGAGGAGGCTAAGAGAAGGCCTTATACAGATGGTGGCAGAGATTAAAATGATTGCCTGGGGTTACCAGAATCCAAAGAGGTTAGGAAAGAGACCCCCTTCACCCTGGGGCTCTATCTTTAGAGGAGTCTTTTAGTCTTGTCAACACCTCCGTTCAGAATTCTGGCATACAGACCAGTAGAATGATGAAATTCTCTTGCTTTTAAAGGACTAAGTTTGTGGCATTTGGTTGTAGCAGACACAGAAAACTAGAATAATCACCTTATAGGAGTCTAAAATAAGGCAGGAAAGATGGCAGAGGAGAGGGAGACAAGGATTCAAAGACAAGTTATCAGGAAACACTGGTCAACTGGGACAAAAGGGGGGTGGGGCAAAGGGAGTAAAACAAGAGCCAGACAAGGCCTTGGATCTGCAATTGTCTACAGGAAAAAGACTGGAGTGCTTCTGCCACAGCCACAAGTCAGAATGTTCTGTGTGATCCCTGGAGCCACTGTTTCTACGTCGTGCAGAAAAATAAAACACATTTCAAAAGTTTAAGAATTCAGCCAAATCACTTTCTAAGAGTGTGAGTGAGGTGATGAGAAGGATCCCATCATCTCCTCAGCTCTGTTGTCCCTAAAGTCTCACAGCTGGCTCTTTCAAATCCCAGTTCTGAGCTCTCCCTGTTTACTTAGAGAGAGGGGCCCAAAGTACACCACCCGCCATCCTTGTGGTATTGAACCGCCAGCCTTGGGTCCCTTCTGGGTCCTAAATGTTCCCTAGACTTTGCTTTGCCTGGCACCAGAAGCCTCCCTGCCCCTGCTCCTCTGGGTAGGGCTTTGTTCTGTGCCTTGTTCCTCCAGTCCAGGTATTCCCCTGCTTGTGTCCTTCTTCCCCTCCCTGACTGAGAAGTGCCCAATTGCTGCCATCCAAGGACAATTTGGCAGCGTGCCCAGCCCTTGTTCTATCTGCCGCAGCTACCCTGGGGTTTCTACCTGGCACATCTCTTAGTCTGGGAGTGGGTCACATGACCATCAGTCATGCGGTATGGGACAGGAATGGGGAAGGGACAGGAGGTGACCACACATACAGGAGGCCTGGATCAGATTTTCTGGCAGAGATGGAGAAAAGGCTCCCGTGAACTGGTTGTAACTGCTCCAGTTGCTCCATCTACAATCCCGGGAGTCATCTTTGAGTCCTCTTTTTCTCTAATTCCCAGCACCATTGAGAGTTCTTATGGCTCCATCCCAACATGTGGTTCAAGTTGAACTTCGTCTTTCTCTTTTTGCCACTGTCCTCTAGTTCTTACTATTACTGGCCTGGACCACAAAGCACAGACACCTAACTAGGAATGAATGAATAGACGAATGGATGGATGGAAGGATAGATAGATGGATGAATGATGGATGGATGGATGGATGATGAGTAGGTGAATGAGTGGTTGGATGAGTAGATGGATGGATGAATGACTGGATGGATGAATGGATGGAGGAATGAATGGGTGAATAGTCAAATGGAAGGGTCCAAATCCAGGGACACGTCTCCTTAGTAGAGGCCCATTCCTTTGGTCACCCTCTAGAACTCATCCTTCACACAGAAGTCAACAAAGTGAACCTATGACACCGCCTCAGAATCCTCAGAACTTGTCTCACTCCACAGAGAATAGAATCTTCCTCCTTCAATGTCCTTTCAGAACCATTCTCTGCCCCCTCCCACAGTTTTCCAGGACACCAGACTCTTCCTGTTCCTGGAATACCTCACACTACTGCCCCAGGGTCTGTGTGTAGGCTAGGCCTTGAAATTTCCCTTTTATCCACTTCTACAAGGCTGGTTCCTTTCCACAATCAGAATTCAATGTCATAGGCAGTCTTTGGTTAGTTTCGGTTTTTTCCTTCTTGTAATAGTGGAGATTGAACCTGAGGCCCCATATGTTCAGGGTCTCACGCTTTATCCTGGGTCAGTATGAGACCATAATCTGCCTAAATAGCAGGGGTAGATAGTGTCAACTACCAGGCCTTGCTTGTTTTCTTAAGGTAAGCTCTAGCTAAGTTTTGGCCTGGGTTGTCCTTGAACTATCTTCTCTCTCCACTTCCTGACCAGCTGGGATCATGGGCACCCACACCACAATGGCTCTCTGGACTGTCTTTTCTTCCCCTCACTATTGCATGCTGATGGTCCTGGCTCTACTGACCACAAAGGTAACCCTGTGAGCTCCCTGTTTTATTTTATTGCGGGTCTCCCCATACAAACACAAGCTCAATGAAAGCAGGCCCTTGTCATGTGTCCTAGCAGCTGGCATGTACAGATGTCCACCAACACCTGTCCATAGCTTGCATGGATAAATGAGAAGATGGGTGAATGGATGACTGTGTGATTAGATGGATGACTGAATGGATGAATATATATATGAATAGGTGAATAAATGGATATATGGATAGTTGAAAGAATGAATGAATGAATGGATAGATGAATGGATGAATGAATAGGTGAACAAATGATAGGTAACTATGTGATGGAATGGATGAATGAATGAATGAATAGATGAATGGATGGATGAAGAGGTGAATAAATGATAGGTAACTGTGATGGAATGGATAAATAAATGAATGGATGGATGAAGAGGTGAATAAATGCTAGGTAAATAGATGATTAAATGGGTGAATAAATGGATGGATAAAGGAAGGGGTGAAAATGGATGGAGAAATGGATGAGAGGATGAATGAATGGATGGATGGATGGAAGTACTCAGATTCAGGGCTTCAGTCCCATATCCTCAGTCCTTTATGACACTAGAGTTTTTATCCAAAGTAACCTCCATCACTAACTGCTTGAGCCCACCTTTAACCCCAAGAAGCTTTGAACAAACAGTGACTAAGGCAAAGCCTCAGTGTGTGGCTCTCAGACTCTCCCTCTGTGGCAATATCCCTCTGGGAATGATTAGCTCTTTCTGAGAGCTTCCCAAGAAGATAAAAGACCTTGTGCTAAATATCCTGCTGAGAGCAAACAACATCTGCTACCTTTGCCTTATCTGGACCTCCAATAAACCTGCGGGTTACACTGATGTGACTTGCTTCCCCAGTGTTCCAGTGACTCAAGGCCTCCAACCAGCGGGTGTGTCTGTGGCTTGCCCTGCTGGAGTCGATGTGGCACAGCCACACCTCCCCAGATGCATGCTGCAGACCAGTGTGGCCTTTGTCGCTTGCTTTCATGTTCTGAGGACACCTCCTGTTAATGGTTAAGCTACTGGAAGATCCAGAGCCTGTAGCAGAGGAAGGGTGGCCTTCCCTCAATATGCACTCATATAACAAGTAGCACTAGAAAATAATGTCTGAAAGAGAGACCATTAGTGCAGGGTAAATGAGATGGAAGGATACTGTTCTCAACTAACACTTGGGGAAGATGGCCCCAGGCCACCTTGGGTTTGGTGGGTTAGTGACATTAGAACCTGTACTCCTCCTGTGTAGTTCTTGTTGTCTCATTACCACGTTCATATTTCTCCTCAAGAAAGGAAGAAACAGAGGCAGAGGCATTGCTCTTAAGGCAATGGCTGAAAAGACATGTGGCAGCGATGTCCATTCCCATTGGTCTAGTGTAGTCACATGACATCATGTGGCTGCAAGGAAGCCTGGGAGGTGTAGTCTAGATAGATGAGTCTACTTGGAGAATGGCCTACAGCCCAGCAGAGCAGTAACAAAGTCCAGTGTGTCAGGCTGGGAAACTCCTCCCTCCTCCCAGTCTGATCCCAGCAATACGTAAGCTCCTCCATCTGGAGGCTTCACTATCTAAGTGGACGTGGACGTCAGATCCTGAGGTTTGAAGACCATCAATCTCCTCCTCTTCTTCCTCATTCTTTTCGTGTGTGTGTGTGTGTGTGTGTGTGTGTGTGTGTGTGTGTGTGTGTACTGGGATGGAAGTCAGGATCTTGCACTTGGCAAGTACTCTATCACTTGAGCCATACATCTAGTTCATTTTGCTTTAATTTGTTTTTTTTTTGTTTGTTTGTTTTTTTAGATAATCTCTTGCATTCTTGTCCTGGGCAACCTTGAACCTCCCTCTTCCTATATCTCCATCTTGACTAGCTAGAATCGCTCTGCCTGGTTTGTTGGTACTCCATTTTTTTTCTCCATCTGTCTGGCTTCACTGGAGGGAAAGGGGCTGTTTCTGAGCGCCTGGTAAGTGTTCAGAGCTTGGCACATGCCTGTCACCTTAGCTATTCAGGAGGCTGAGATTAGAGAATCATAGTTCAGAAGAGTCTCTAAGACTCTTATCTACAAGTAACCACCAAAAAAATGAGACAGAAGTGAAGCTGTACCTCAAATGGTAGCCTATGAGCCTTGAGTTAAAAAGCTCAGGGACAGTGGTCCAGGCCCCAAGCTCAAGTCCCAGGGCCAGAACACGCACACAAAAACAAATACTTACCATGTGCTCCATTACTCCCAGGGTCTCTGAGAAAACCATAACCTCTTCCTTCTGCCCTCTGCCCTGTCTCCACCCCCTCTTCTTCCTTCCTGTCCATACACATCTACTGAATATCTTGGTGTACACTGGTAAGCAGTACAGAGAAGTACCTGGGTGCTCCTGGCATTTGTGTGGGGATAGGTAGGGTAGCCTCACAATAACACAAAGTACGTGCTACTTACAACTCTCTCTTAAGAGAGAAGTGCCTGGAAGAAGGACAGGGAGAGGCAACCTACAGAACACCAGAGGTCCCCAAAGATGAGCCAGTGGCTGATTGTCAGTTTTTGTTTTGGTCTCAAAATGATACCAAAAAAACCTTGTAGGTGTCCCAAACATCTCTTGACTATGTCATTCCATCTGCTATTTTTTTTTATCATATTAGAAATAAAACTGAAAAGTGAGGACCAAAAGGATTGTGTGGAGGAAGGCATATGGGACATTTTTGTAAAACTTCTTATGTCTGCCTTAAGAGCAGATGGGTGTGTCCTCATGCCTGAATCTGGAAGGATTCTCTCCTTAGGGGTCAGAATCCAATGCTTTTGGGAAACTTCATTCCATGTGTGTATGAGTATGCATGTGGGAGGGTTTTGGGCCTCACAGATTCCCCCATAAGGCTGTTTGGGAATCTCTGGAGTCCCTATATCATATTCGGAGCGTCTGGATCCTTGAGCACCATTGTTCTGGGCTGTTCTAATTTTCTCATTTGTCCGATGAGAACATTGCAGTTCTAAATGGGATGATAATTTCTTCTTAGTCTAGGCTCACTTCTCAGCATGGGGTTTATTCCTTGTTTTATTGCTTAGCACAGAATGAATTTTAAGGAATCTCGTTCTGCTTCTCACATAGCACTCACTGGTTTCTGGAATAAGTTAAGGTCAGCCAGGGGCAGGTCTTACAGGCCTGAGGAGCTCAGCCTTATCGGGTGTTTGCTGTTCATGGGTGGCCGCTTGCACAACACCCCTTTTGTGCTTGCTGAAAGGCCCGTGTGTTTGGAGTGTAGCTTGTGTAGCCTGAGAGGAGTCATTACAGTAACAGTGGATATTCCCCTTGGATGAGTGGAGCAAAGGTGACTCAGTGCACCTTGGCAGTGGGAGGGGCGTGAATTGCCCTCAGCCAGCTGCCACACTTCGGTGAGCACTGGCCTTCTGTATGAGTGCCCCTGGCACACCTTGATCTTTACGCTGGCACTGTCAGTCATTCTCAGAAGCTACTAAGTCACCTTAGCCATGAGCCAGTGAGCAGGAGCGGGGCATCTGCGGTCAACAGAGCAAATTTTTGTAATTCCAGGAAGAGATGGCCTTGGACCCACGGTGGCCCGAATAGACAAAGCCCCAGCCGAGCAGCCCAGAGCAGCCCAGGTGTCCCAGACGTGAGTCACCTCGATGTTATCAGCAGGGAGAAAGTCCAGACAGGGCCACCAATGTGAGTCACTGGGTCCCAGCAAAGACCCCCCTGGGTGTGTAGAAAACAAACAGAAAAGTCAGGGCCAACTGTACCCTAGTATGTCAGCAAGAGCTCACCTCCCAGTGCGAAGGCTCTGAGAGGAAGGAATTGGGGGCCTCTAAGCCACTGGTACCCCAACACCCGAAGAATTAGACCAGGGTTCTTGGGATGGGGTAGAGGAGCTTCTGAAGCAACCCCCGGACCCCCGGGGACCAGTGGCAGTGGGGAAAGGACATGGCCGTCACGGGAACAGGGACACAAAGTTCAGAGGGTTTAGTTCCTTACGTTTTTGGCTAGTGGCATTTGTTTTGAGTCAGAGTTTTGAGATGTAGGCCCAGGATGGCCTCAGACTTGGCATCCTCCAGCCTTGGTCTCTGAGTCTGGGGCCGCACCCAGCTCATTTTTGTCATTGTAAAGCGATTTGGTTGATAAGGGTTTTATGGCCGTTGTAATTGTAAATTATTAAACATTCACTGTGTTCATTGAAACTCTGGAGGAAGTTGAGAGTGGCAGTTAATGTACTGTGTTCTAAAAAAAATCAAACATTCAGTCTCTCATGACTCAGAGCCCCAGGTTTGACCCTCAGGATCACAAGCAAAAAAATAAATGAAGTTTCATCTTCATTTATTCCTTTTGAAGTTTTCAACTGCTTGGTCAATCTGTTGGCAAATCAGCACTGCAGGCTGGAAACCCGGCCTGTGAATCCCACCTCTTTTCAGGGTTGATTACGAAGACACACTGCTGCCTCAATATCCAGAGAAATGATGTAAACGAGAATTAGACCATGTAAATTAGTAATGCTGACATGAAATGAAGTTTTCATGGATGACTTTTGCTAAGCTAGCTAGCACTAAAGAGCAGGTATTGGAGCGGCCGACATCGTAAGGGGTTACTTTGTCTGTGTTAGTAGCCACCTTCCTATGAATCATGGGAGCCCTGGCTTGATTTGCCATTTTCCCTCCCCTCCCCTCCCCTCCCCTCCCCTCAATCTCCTCCCGGTATTAAAACCTGAACCCATAGCCTCAAACTCTGCTTGGCTGTTTTGCTCAAAGCTGGCATTTTGTCACTGTTGCTACACCTCTATTCCCAGCTTTCTGGTGGTTAATTGGAGATAAGATTCTTTTCTGCCCGGGCTGGTTTGGAACTGTGCTCTTCCGATCTTAGCTGTCTGAGTAGCTAGGATTTTTTTTTTTTTCTGGCCTGTTCTGGGATTTGAACTCAGGGCTTGAGCACTGACCTTGTGCTTTCTCAAGGCTAGAGCTCTAACACTTGAGCCTCAGCACCACTTCCAGCTTTTTCTATGTCTGTGGTACCGAGGAATCAAACCCGGGTCTTTCTGCATGCTAGGCAAGCACTCTACCACTAGGCCAAACTCCCAGCCTGGAGTAGCTAGGATTTTAAGTGTGACGGCTCCACACACTGTCTTCGTAAGAGCATTCTAGATGTCGCTGAGTTAGGACTCCTCATTCTTCTGGTAGTGTAATAGGTGGATGAGAAGATCCTGTCTGCTCAATGCACACTCGGGCGACTGTGCCAAAAGTACTAATGGTGTCATTGGCAGAGGCGCTTCCACAAATGATGTCCTGCACCTGTGTGGTGTGGGGGCCTTTTCCTCGTCAATCTGAACGCCTAATGGAATGATGGACACTGGAGAGACTCGTAAAACATCATGAAAATGGAACACAACAGTAGAGTAACGTTTCCTTTCCCTGTTTTTGTTGGATCCAGTGCTGCACGGCAGACTGGAGATGCCTTTTTTGGGTAGGGGGAGGGAAATCAGTCATGGGACTTAAACTCTGGGCCTGGGCACTGTCTCTGAGCTCTTCAGCTCAAGGCTACCACCTTACCCCATGGAGCTACAGCCACACTTCTGGTTTTCTGGTGGTTAATTGGAGATAAGGGTTTCACGGACTTTAGTGCTCAGGCTGGCTTTGAACCATGATCTTCAGATCTCAGCATCCTGAGTACCTAGGATTATAGGCGTGAGCCACCTTGCTCAGCGTGTAGATGACTTTTTAATGTTCCACACAGTGGAATAGATGACTCGCTATGGAGAACAGTCCCTGGTGCTGTAGACCCCAACCCACCCGTGAAAAGGATATTCAGGACCTTTCTCCAGAGCAGTGGGGAGATGTTTGTTCAGGGCCTGTAACAAATCTGGTTTCTTTCTTCTCCAGAAGGCTTCTTTAAATGATGCCAATAGAGGTTACTTTGGTTTCAGTAGTGCCTTGGTTAAAAATGAGCAATTTATGTGCTGAGCCTAGGGTAAACCATCTGTGAAGAAGGGTTCCCACCCAGAACACCATCCCCTGCTTTGGGGCCTGACCATTGTCTGCCCTGGTCTCTGCCAAGCACATGAGATGGAGGCACTAGTTTTGGCTGTCTGTCTTTCATCTATTCCACACATGCTTGGTTGTTTGGGTTACCGCCATTCATTGTTTCATAAGCAGAACCTGTGGACTCTTGTCAAGTGGACCAGGAATATTTACTAGCATTTTACACACACACAAAGGCTACAGAACAAGCCTCAACCAGTTTCAAGCATTCAGTAAATTATAGACCACATTCTCTAGCCATCACGCTAGTAGGTTATCACAATGTTATCTGTAAGGAGCCCCAAAGTCAAAAATCAACAAATGATAGCTGCAGAAAGAACCTAGTTAGTTGAATAAAAAAAACCCCAACAATAATATAGAACCCCCAGAGAAATGAACTAGAGAATCCACTAATCTGTTAGAGTTGTCATGACAAAGTACTACACACTGGAATGCTGAAACAATAAATTCTGTCACTTTTAGAATACCTCCCCCCCCCCCCCGCCCCGCCAACCAAAACCAAGGCATCTATGGAGCTAGTTTATCCTGAATCTCTGTCCTTGGACTTACAGCTTACCCTGGTAACAGGGACTTAATCCCCCCATTATAGGCTGTCATCCCAGGCTCCACAGGTGGCTCATGTATCTAGAAGGCCACATATTCTTGTCTTATCTTTATGACCCACTATGAGCTCTCTAGTGTGGAGACTAATCCAGCCCATGGACCTATTTGCTGCTGCAGATGGGTTTTATCATAAGCCTGCAAAACCATATACCAATGATAAGAAGTTGTCCTATGTCTCACCTAGTGATACATTGACCTTACTGGTAGCCATTACTTCCCCTGTTTTGACCTTGAAGGCTCAGTCAGGTGAATACTGTGATTGGTCAGGTCCACACATACGCCCTGTAGCAAAGGTATTCTCCTGCTGGCTGTGCACTGGTCTGGGATGGTCTCTGCTGGCTCAGCAGAGCAGTCTATGGTATCAGCAGTCAGAGGACAATGCAAACACTCAAGACCCTAGATGGAGTTCACAGGTGGGATAGAGCCTCCTGGTTGCTGACAGAGGCTGTCAGATTGTCTACTGTGTTTTCTGACTGTGTTGACTACTTCAGTGGCACTGCCCCAGGTGACTCCATGTAAACAAAGCAGTGCTCCTGGGATGTGGAGGGTGCTGTGAGCATGTGGGACCCATGCATGGATGCCTCAAAACTGGAAAAGTCAGTGTTCCCAGGCAAGCCATATCTCCTGGCTTCTGTGGGATACAAGATACAGCAAGTGCTGCAGAATTAGGAGAGTCTGGGGTTCCTGTAGAAGGAAACATATCCCATGGTGGTGTCTGCCAGCCCTGTACTTGTCTGAAGACAAAGATTACCATGTTGAAGCCAAGTAACGGCAAATTCCTTTAGATAGCAAAATTCTTGCAGCCTTCTCAGTCGAATTCTTCAAGGTGATCAAATCAATCTGCCAAAGAGGAGGTGTCTCTCAGATCTGGTGGCTGAGTACTGGTAAGGATGGATTCTGTTGCCCCTTCTGTGCAGTGTTGGGTAAGCTGAGGGCTAACCCTCTGTGGTTAGCAGAATAGACATGAGGACGCCAGAGGGAGAGCCTATGCTAGAGGGCCACCGGGAGCACGCAAGCTGAATATTGAATATCCAAATAAATGTTAGCGTAAAGTGGATGAGGATAAAGCAGTGCTGCCACAATTCAGGAAAGCAGCGATGGGGGCAAAGTAGCTTCTTCTCCAGGTGGCGTTGTTACTGACAGGAATTGTGATGGATGTGGACTCAGATGCTCCCCGCTACCTCTCTCCCCCAGTAGCATCTGAGCTGGGATTTATACAGGCTCTGGTTGTGGAAGGCCTCTGCCACCTTGGGTTCCAGTCCTGTCCCTATAGTTGAAGATGCGCAAGGTCAGCAAAGCATGATGGGAAGATTCTCTAAAGAGCCTCAGAGAATAAAGATCCTGGGTATTAATGTACTAGAGAGTTTGGTTATCTGATGGCCACCTATGTTCCTAGACCTAATAGTAGAGTTAGTGTCTCTTCTCCTGGACAGAGGTATCTTAGGTCAACAGAATCATTGCTGAGCAGAGTCAGAGTAAACACGATATTCGTGAGAAGCCCGGCAGAGCCATGAGTCTACAGAAGCATGGACAGGAGGCCAAGGAGTGCGGATGATTCCTCCTCTTGAGGCTTGTCCAGGCCGCAGAGGGCTTTCAATAGCATTTTAAGAAATTTGGATGACTCTATCAGAGTTTGTGTTGGAGACCGGATATGGGATGGAGGTGTGGTTTGATTTGGAGAGGTCTATGTAGTGGAGTTTAGAATAGTTCTGGCAAGAGGGAATTGAGGATTCCACCAGCAGACATTGTAGCACTTACTACATGCACTTGCCATCCACCCCAAGTATTCTACCTTTGTCCTTGGTGGGGCACTGGGGATCAGTATTGGCAAGCACTTCATTTCATGGCACTGACATGGATCTTGTACCAGGCACGAGACAAGCGATGGCATGCCTCTGCTCAAATGCCTTTGGGGCCCAAGATTGACTGCTTTATAGGACACATGCCATCAGCCTCACATTGAAAGGCATCAGATATTAGTTTTAAGGCTGTTTGAATGGATTACCACATGCTGAATGGCTTAAACCAACCCTGACTTATTATCTCATGCTTTGGGAGGCCAGACGTCCTGGAACGAAGGAGCTGGCAGAGCTGCAAACTTGCCGAGGCTCCTGTAGATTTTCCTCCTTGACTTAAGCTTACTCCTTCATTCTCTTCCCTCAGTTCTGCCTCTCTTCTCTGTCTCCCTCTTCTCCTTTCAGTATCTCTCTGTGCCTGGCTCTCCCTTTCACTCCTTCCCTCTCCTTTTCCTCCCCCTGGGCTTCTACAACAACCACATCTCCGCTCCTATTTTGCAAAGATGTTCATGATTTTGCTTAGAGACAACCTGTCTCGAAGTCCTTCTCATAATCCCACCAGTGAAGTCTCTTAGGCGGTGGAAGGAAACATTCTCTGGCTTCAGAGGCTGAGACAGCCTCAGAAGGCTGTCCTTCAACTCACCACCTGTGCTGAGACCCTCCATCCCCTCTTCCCCCCACTCCCCTCCATTCCCTAGCTCGCTCCCCCAAAGCTGCCCTTCTTCATCTTGCCCTACAGTCCTGGCTGACTTATGAAGTGCTTTCCTTATACCTACTTCCTGCTCATCATCTTTTAGGACCCTTTGAAGTCCACTTCCCCTGGGAAGACCCCCCCACCCTGCAACTTAGAATTCATGTCCTCCTCAGGTCCCTCTCATTTATTAGACAGGTAATAAGATCCTGTTAATGTTTTTATGTGGGTATCTAATCTATTTAGGGCAGAGGCAGCCTCAGGAATTGCTGGGTGGAGTAAATAAATTAAAAGGTAATATGTGATTTGAACTAGAGAGTCAAGAGTGATGGGAAATCGATAGGGTGCCAGTAACCAAATAAATGAAGGTGAGCAGTGTGTTTCCTTGGCGGACAGAACAGGAGGAGCAAGAGATAGCCCAGCTGTGGACTCCACCGCATTCCCCCAGCTCCGAGTCCTGAGTCATGGAATTCATTGGCAGGGTGGTGGGATTTCATGTTTGGCTGTGCTGGGGAATAAGGAGTGGTACCTCCATCCAGAAGCGCTGAGTACAGCTGAGTGCAGAAGCAGAAAATGAACCGGGCAGCTTTTCGGTTTGTTTTGCTCTGGGAGTACAATGGGAATTGACCCCCAAGGGAGCCTCACAGCACCCCATTTGCTCCCCACTTCTCATCCTCTTCCCCACGGTGGCTTGTTAGGAAGATTGATGCTTCAACTTCATTTTCACTCAGGAAAATACTGAAAAACAAAATTACTTACAAGTGCCGCGGTGGTAGATTTTTTTTTTCTACTTGTCCATGCTAGCCAGTAATTCTAGATAATAAATACCAGGGCAGAAACACATATCTCAGTCTTCTGACAGCGGCTTGTTTCCCTCCACCCACAGCCAGTGGCATCCTGAGTGGTGTTCCAGGAAGAAACCTGGGGAATCCTGTCTCCTTATACCCTGTGAAGCCACCATCTTCAAGGAGGGACTCCTGCAGTTGTTGTAGTTTGTATAGGAGGCGGGGCTTTGGAGAGGTGATTGGATAGCGAGGGCTCTGATTTCATGAATGGATTAATCCACGGACAGACTCATGAAGAGGGAGGTGATGTTACTGTTAGAGGGCGTGGCTTTGAAGGATGTCTCTTGTCCCTTAACCCTTTGTCTTAGTCTATCTCTCACACTGCTTCCTGGCTTCTGTGAGCGGAATAATCTGGTCTCTACCCACCCTATCGCCATGATATTCTGCCTCCATCCAGGCCCAGATCTACGAAGCCACAAACCTTAGTCTGAAATTTCCTTTAGACTTGTTGCCTCCGTGATGAAAATTCTAAGACAGATGAGAATCATTACCAAAGAGGAAGAAAGTATGTCAAAGAGCAGTCAGGGGGCTCTCTGGCCAGGTCTACAAGGAGTGCCCACCACTGTGCCCACATCCATGGCTGGACCCCAAGACCATGGCTAACAGAGTGGGAAATGTCTGGGGTGGGAAGTGTGATCTTCAGGTGTGACCACACCCACGCCCTCATAGGAATGTTTGATTGACTTGGCATTTACCTGACAGCATAGAGACCAGATCTTGAGACTCCGGCTCCCCTGGTGTCCTGGCAACCAGCCAGTCTTGCTTTTGCCACTCCTGACTGCGTGCCCAGCTGTGCACAGAGTCAAGGGATGATTTCCCATCAGCAAGAAGGCTCAGCTGTGGGAATCGGGGAACCTGTGACCTAAGGGAACTATAGTGAGGGCTCTGTTCAGCTTCTTTTTTTCATGGGCTGAGAGAGAATCGAGTTCTAAACTATTTGGCTTCACCACAGATGACATGAAAGCTAGGCTTGACATTGGAACTGGCCTCTGGGGGGGCCTCAGGAGGGTGGCATGGCTAGGGGTGAAGGATCCACTTCCTCATTTGCTCCCCACGGAGCTGGGGTGCTCTGGAGGAGCCTTGGCAGGGCCATATCTGGCCTGTTTCCCCTACTGATACCTGGCCTCAACCCAGCTTCTCTGCCTCTCTGGGACAGCCCAGGCCAGAACGGCCTTGGCTGTACTCTTTCAGACTGAAGGAAAGATCCGCCTTTGCAGGGGCTGGTAGAATTTTCTTTTACCATATTAAGGGTGCTGGAATCAAACTATGCAGAGGCCTTCCCTTTGCAAACCCGATGACATTTCACATACTTTCTTTCATTCAGGCTATGAAAATGTCTTTTAGCACAATGCCTAACTCAACAGAAAAAAAGCGATTTTCTCTATTTATTAATGACCCTTGTGCTTCTACCTTTTCCTTTCCTTCTTTCCCTCCCTCCTTCCTTCCCTCCTTCCCTCCTTCCTTCTTTCCTTTCCCCTTCCTTCTTTCCTTTCCCCTTCCTTCCTTCCTTCCTTCCTTCCTTCCTTCCTTCCTTCCTTCCTTCCATTTTGTCTTTCTTTCTTTCCTCTCCCCTCTTCCCACAAATTGTCCCAGGATTTGAACTCAGGGCATTGTATATTTGGTGCTCTACCACTTGCGCCTTCCTCCAGCTCACCTTTTTTTTTTCCTCCAGTTCACCTTTTTGTGATTGATTTATTTATTCATTTTGGTCATTTGTGGGACTGGGACTCAGAGCCTGGGCACTGTCCCTGAGCATATCTGCTTAAGGTTACACTCTACCACTTTGATCCACAGCTCCACTTCCTTTTCTGGTGGTTAATTTGAGATAGGAGTTGCACAGACTTTCCTGCCCAGACTGCTTTTGAACTGTGATCCTCAGATCTCAGCCTTCCAAGTAGCTAGGGTTCTAGGCATGAGCTACCAGTGCCTGGCTTGTTAGTTATTTGGAGATAGAGTCTCCTGGAATTTTCTATCCAGAATGGCTTTGAGCAGGGATCCTCTGGCTCGCAGCCTCCTGAGGAGCTGTGATTACAGATATAAGCCACCAATGTCTTGTAATGCTGTATTTTGGGGGTTTTGTGGCATTGGGGTTTGAACTCGGGCCTTGTACTCACTAGGTAATTACTCTATGACTTGAACTCCACTCCTTTAGCTTTCTTAATAACGTCCCTGGCAGCACTTCTCGCACAGAAATTCATTTGTGGTTGTTATCTTTGGACTTTGGATCCTCACTTCACAAAGATGAGCTGCAGTGCAATCCCATGATGCTCTTGGCTCTGGAGGCTGGCTGGCTTTTAGCTCCTTCTCTCCTTGACGTCAGTCTGACTGACCTCCCAGATTCCATGGCTTGGCTCCCAGGAAGAAGCCGCCAAGCCTCCCACTTCGTCCTCCCTGAAATCACAGTCTGAGGACTGTTCAGATAGATCAGTGAGCACCCCGAGAGCGGACGAGACGCATAGTCCATCACAGCCCACGAGGAACAGAGCATGTTACAGCCCAAGCTGTCAGTCACGCCCGGGTGGGTGAGTGGCCCCCCCTGGCCTGGGCCCTGCTCCCACACCTGTGCCTGTGGCTCTGCATGCCTTTCGCTGGGGAACAGAATGTCCTCTCTCCCAGTGAAGAGTCACCTACCGAGGAAGAAACGAAAGCCACGATGTCTTTGAACTTAAACTACTTTATGTGTTTGCTTAACATTTTGCTCTGGGACATCTGTCTTTGCTTAGAAGCACATCTATTTATATCAACAACCGTTTACATCCAGTCCTTAAACACCCATCCACCCAGATGTTGCTTGTTGTGGACACACACACACACACACACACACACACACACTTACTTCATTTTGAAAAAATGTGGAATTTATTTCTACCCCGTTCCTTCCCCAATAAAGTTAAATCTCCTAAATTCGCAAGCCTTACATTGCTGTGTACACAAAGACTACCCTCTGCTTTTCATAATGTGTGACTCATGGCTTTGCTGGGATGGATGGACTAATGAATCACTTTTGTACGACGAGCTGGAAGAGGGCGCCGGCTTGCTTAGAGCGTTCGTAATGGAATTACTCATTCCTATGGAGACCAGAGAGAAGGCTGGGCCTGTGCACACAGCCATGTTTAATTTAGACAACCACTGTTTTGGCTCTGCATGAGGGATGAGGGTAAATTGAGAGCAACTGGAGCTGGGTGGTACCACAGAGCCAAGCAATGTCCAGGCAGCAAACACCGTTGGTGGGTCACAAAGGGGAGACAGAGCAGGAAGCCATACTCCATGTGCATCTGGAAGTTTTTCAGAAGAACCTTCTGCACAAGTCTGCAGCTGGGGGTGCAGAAGGGCCCCTCTGCCCTGGGTCCTGCTGGCTCCCTGTAGAAAGGGGTAGAAGGGATTCCTGATCCAGGGGCCTTGGCTGGCAGGTCTGCAATATTTTTGAGGGGCCGAGTTATTTATGGGTCTCTATTCTATTTTCCTCTGCCTGATTGTTCATTTCCCTTCTTCCTCCCCTCCCTCTCTCCTCCTCCCTCTCCCCTTGCACTCCTTCCCCTCCCATTTCCTTCCTTTCTCATCTTCACTCCTCTCCCTTCCCCTTCCCTGTGTCCACTCTGTTCCTGGATGGGTAACACACAGTAAGCTAATCCTATTCATCTTCTAGTTATCTTCTGCTGTCATATTGACAGATTGCCTTGGTGAAGCCTCTCCTCCCCCTCCTCCCCCTCCTCCCCCTCCTCTTCCTCCTCCTCCTCCTCCTCCTCCTCCTCCTCCTCCTCCTCCTCCTTCTTCTTCCTGGAACTCAGGGCCTAGGCACTATCCTTGGGCTTTCTCAAGGCTAGTCACCATTTTTGGCTTTTTCTGTGTATGTGGTACCCAGGAATTGGACCCTTTATGCACGATACACAAGCACTCTATCACTAGGCCACACCCCCAGCCCTGGAGTAATTTTTTTAGAAATATGAATTGCTTATTGTGAGAATAATGATTGATACTTTCTTGGAGCTGATGAAATTGATGTCTTCTTCTTATTCTTTGAAATACACATGTCTACACACCCATGGGCTCCTTTTCTTGAAGGCCCATTTCTGCTGAATAAAATCCAGTTAAGATGAATTTACTTCAAATGGGGCCTCAATATCTGAGGAAACAGCCACATGACAACTAGAACTTCATTTCAAAAAGTAAAATATATGTATATACGTTTATTTGAAATAGGAAAGGATGAGGGGAGAGGGTGAGGGGAGAGAATTGGGGACAAAAACATGAGAAGGGATATCAGTGTTTATGAAGTAATGCACCTTCTGTCTGGTGAATATAACTGTAACCTTTCTATTAATTACAATAAAAAAGAATTCAAGGTAACAAAAGTAAAATATAAACTGATAAATGTTGGGTTTTTGTCTATTTATGTTTTGCATTGATGAATTCTAGGCTACAATTGTAGTATTGGCTTCTTTGCACATCGAACAGTTCTGGAAATGAGACCTGATTTCTGTTCTGTTGGCTGACAATTCTCTCTCCGCCCAGTGCGTCTTCATCCACACACTGCAGGACTGAGGCGCATTCATTCCCAGGAGAGGTGACTGGCTGAAAACAGCAGAAACTCTGCCCTGCTAGTGACCGTCTCTGGCGGTCAGTTGCTTTGTGCTTCTGGATTTGAACAGGGGACATGGCCTGTGACAGAAGTCACCTCGGGCCTGGCAGCCTGCACAGCATTCGGGTCTTCTTGCCAAGAATCTTTGTGCTGTGTCTCTGTGGTCAGCCAGTGGCAAAGCCATTCTCAGCAGGCCATGGAGACAGGCTGTACTCGTGTGGCCCACAAGAGACCTGGGGGATAATTTTAAGTCTTCTGTGGGTGTTGAGGCTTCAGTGTGCATTGTCAGAGAGATACAACCCTGATGGAGAGAAGGCAATTGGTCTGTGTAAGTTGGACAGCTTGTATGTGTGTTTGTTTTTACTTAGGATTAATGCCTCTTTGATGATAAAATCATGTTAGAGGGAGACATCTGGGAATGTGAATCCCCTGGAAAATCAAGACCAGGACATACCAACTCAGAGTGAGCTTCCCGTGAACTTGAGAGCCGCTGGGAGAACTGGGCTACTGGGTGGGTGCTGGCCTGGGCACCTCTACTTTAATAGACATTCATCTCCACCATCGGTTATCAGGGAGGTCTAAGGCACATGGAGCTTGACAAGCACCATGGACTCATCGCAAGCAAGCCCCATACTTAGTGAACTAAATTCCAAGCCTTGCTAATCACCCATGCAGGGTGCGTGCTTGGAGGTGACGCAGCTACAATTAGGCCTAATTAAAGCCACCCACTGAGAGCATGCTGAAAGGCCAGCTTTTAAAAATAGGAGCTGAATAATTAGGGTCATTAGTAGGAACTGATTATTTCGTTTATGATAGCTTAAAAGAGGTAAGGGTCAGCATTTTTCTCATTTGGAATTCAAATACACCAGGCAGAGGTAAGCTTAAGGAATTAAGGAATTCCCTGCTTGATCACAGCTTGCCGCTAAGTGGCTGCAGAGCTACACCACAAGAGAGGAGCAAGGCAGACCTCAGGCCCCTGTCATGTCCTGTGCCATGTCCTGCGGCAGCTGAGCGCTGGTCTTCTTTAGGCACAGGCCTCCTGTGGTGAGGCCTTCTTCTCTCCTCCTGGGCTTCCTGCCTGGATTTTTCCGAGGCCACAGTGAATCTATTGGGGCAATCCTTGGCTCACCCTCGGCCTGGCCTATGACTGACTACCTGCCCTTAAATAAACAGTTTCTGTGCACGCTGCAGTTGCTGGTTGAGATGTTTCTCATTCTTCTGCCTTCCTGGTGGGCTTAAAGAGCACTGAGACAATGGCAACTTTCAAAGCAGTTGTGAAGCAATCCTGCCTGTGTCAGTACCCAGTGATTCAGGAGTGGAGACCAGACACCTGTTTGGGCTGGGAGAATCTGGGGCCAAATGTGGGGGGCCCAGAGGCTGAGAGATGCTTGTGGTGTCCTGAGAAAGAAGCAGGAGTTTTCTGGCTCAAGCTGAAGTTTTTATTCTTAAGATTCTAGAACCTAGAATGCGTGTGTGTGTGTGTGTGTGTGTGTGTGTGTGTGTGTGTGTGGTCTTATTAGGCAACCAGCCACAAGAGAGGCTAAGGCCTCCTCCTTTCTTTTGTGATGTCACTAGTACTTTGCTGGTGGCGCAGGCTCAGGCCTTTGTCTTGGAGCTCTGGTCAGGTTTCCTCTGACGTACAGGATGGCGTGATGCTGCCCTCTGGGATCTGAATTCATCTCTCGCCTGTCAGAGCTGTCTGTTGGAAAGCAGTTTGACATGTATGGCCCATCCTACTCAAAGTTTTCATGCCTACTTTTTGGGAGGGAGTTAGATCAGTTAGCTAACTAGAATTTTCTACTTAGTATGAAACCAAAACAAAATAACAACAACAACATCAACAGCAAAACAATCATTTTCTGGGGAATGTGGCAAGGGTCACCCAGCCTTGGAACTACTGACATTTGTGGGTGACTCATCTTTTGTCGTGGGACTGTCCTGAGGCCTGAGACAGCATCTCTGGCCTATCCCCCCACCTTCCCCCCTGTGACAATCAAATATGTTTCCAGAGGTTGTCAGATGGCCCCTGGGTTGATTCTCCTGGCTGGGAACTTTTGGTATAGCTCCATTCATCTGACTTTCAAAAGTCTAAAGCACCTCAAAC
Organism: Megascapheus bottae; assembly: GCF_031878675.1. Taxonomy (NCBI): domain Eukaryota; kingdom Metazoa; phylum Chordata; class Mammalia; order Rodentia; family Geomyidae; genus Megascapheus; species Megascapheus bottae. The sequence goes on along the minus strand of NC_143509.1, from coordinate 101,410,842 downwards.
ACATTCTATTCTTTCTTTGGATCCTATTTTAAAGTTTATTTTAAAACATAGAAGGTATTGACGAATTTCAAGGTTATCTATGCTCTGCAAGAAGAGTTTTGGTTTTTTCCCCCCTTTTCATCAATTTTGGTCTTTCTGGTGTGTGTGTGATATGCCTCTCAAAGTGTTAGGCTGTCTGTTTCCTCCCTTCTTTCTGTTATTATACTGGAGATTGAACTCTGAAGCTTGATCTTGCAAGGCAGGCCTCCAACCCAATCACACTGACAACTTCTGATCAACCCTAAGTCCCAACCTTCCTGGAAGCCTCTCTGATGGTCAGATTCTCCCAGCATAGAAGGGATGCTTCCCACATTCATGGTGATAGACCTTAGCTTTAAGATCACCTGGTGATTTCAGTGTCTTTTTTTTGTCGGTTGTGGGGCTTGAACTCTGGGCCTGGGTGCTGTCTCTGCGCTCTTCAGCTCAAAGCTACTCCTTGAGCCACAGTGCCACTTCCCTTTAGTGTCTTTCTTGAAGCCTGCCAATATCTGCTGGGCCAGATTCATGCCCAGCAGTTTGCATGGTGGAAACATGATGGGTAATAAGATGGAGATACAGTTTTCTCTTTGCCTGTGTCTGAGAAAGAGATCAGTGAAGTCCACTCGCTTGGGCATTAGTAAAGAAGGGAGTTTACCCTCCAGTTCCTTCTTTCACATCTTCCCTAGGACCCTTAGCCAAGCAGAAATGAGCTTTCTTATTTAATAGAAACAGGAATACTGTAACCATTTGCATTTGGGGGTAGGTTTGAAACAGGTTTTGGCGGAGGGGTTGTGAAGAAGCCTCTGTGCTTGGGTGTAAGGCGCCCTCTCTCCTGCCTGGGCTTCTGGGCCCCGTGGGTGGCTGGTGTTTCATGATGAGCTATTGAAGAGCCACGGTGTTCATGGACGATGGGGGCAGACCAGCTTGCTCTCTGATGAGAAACTGGGTCAAAGTGTGCTGGCATGACAGACTGGTCTGTGTTTACATGCCCGGTCTGTGTTTACACGCACACCTGAAACCCAGCCAGGCCAGTGAGCAGAACGCTGCAAGGCTTCAGGCTCACATCCACTGTGCAGAGCAGCATTCAGCAGGCAGCAGCAAGCTTGCAAGCCTCACAGCTACTGACCAAGTAGACAGAAGTGGCTTCAGGCCAGGAGAAGCCTTCAGAAAATCTGTGAAACTTCTAGAAAATGCTGGTTGAGTACATTGAGTGAAGATAATCTGAGACAAAGAAACATTTTCTTTAACAAAATCATATTAGGTGTGTGTGCATGTGTGCATGCGCGCGTGTGTGTGTGTGTGTGTGTGTGTGTGTGTGTGTGTGTGTAGATAGATCAGCAGTAGAGGTGGCTCTTTTGGTTATGATACAGGCAGCATGGACATCCAGTCTGCTCAATACCCCCCAACCCTACCTTTGCTCCTTACCCAGTTTTATTTTATTTCAGGGCGGATCTGGTGCTATGCTGCATTTCACGGTCATTTGTTTTTCACGGTGATGACCTGTCGACCCCACTACATGGCAAATCCCATGGGGTCTAGACTCTTCATATTCCAAGCACCTAGGACTACACAGGATTTGGCTCGGGACTCTCCATACGCGTTGAGGAGCAAATAGAGGGTGGAGAATCAAGCACAGGGCTGAATCCTGTGAATGCTGAGTGCAAGACTTCAGGAGCCTCTGAACTCCAAGTGGAGACCTGGATCCTGGTTCTTCTGAATCGTGGACAGTGCAGGCGACAAGACCAAGAGCTCTGCTTCCCAGCAGGAGAGAGAAAGCCTGCACTAGCTGAGGACATTTGGCCACCGCTTTCTAATCAGAGGCCCAGAGGCAGAGCACGTGAAGGATGGTGTACTTAGCCAGGCTCCATGTGGCTTCTTTAATACAACGTGCAGCTGTAAATGCAGTAGGACTTCCAACAGCCAGAATGCGAAGAAATGAGTATTTAATGCTAAGACATAAGAAACTATGTCTGAAGGACATAAGTCCCATGTCCTCCACCAATCTGAGCTCTTCAGATTTTTCAAAAGCAGTGAAGAGTTAAATAATATAGGATAGCAGATTACTACTCTTGCTGTGGGGATTTAATTCAGGGCTTCACGCTTGACTCTGCCACTTGACCCACTGCAGTCGGTTTTTTTTGTTGTTGTTGTTTTTGCTTTTCGTTATTTTATTTATTTTTTCCTTCTTGGTACAGGTCTTGGGGCTTGAACTTGGGGCTGGGGCTCTGTCCCTGAGCTTTTTTTTTTTTTTTTACTCATGGCTAGAGCTGTACCACTTGAGCCATGTCTCCACTTTTGGCATCTTGGTGGTTTAAATGGAGATAAGAATCTGACAAATTTTCCTTCCTGGGGTGTCTTCAAACCACGAGCTTCAGATTTCAGCTTCCAGAGTAGCTGGGATTATAGGTCTGAGCCATTGGTGCCTGGCTTAGTTCATTTTTGAGTTAGCTCTTGTGGTCATTTTCCTGGGTTGCTTAGAACTATGATCTTCCAGGAGCTGGGCTACAGGCACATACCCCACCCTTGATAGTGTATTTCATTTTTAAAAAGAAAAGCATCGAATTGTACAACTAATTAGAAAATTTGAAAGAAATAGCAATCTCTCATTTTGAAAGGACATCAAAAAAATCCGTACAAATCTTAACAAAAACAACAACAAAAATACCCAAGGAAATGTAGTTAATAACTAGTCTGTGAAATATATTGTCTTCTCAACAAAGAAATGGAAAATCTGCTTGTCAAATTCATAATGGCAACAACAAAAAAATGCATAACTATTCCCTAATACTAGCATGAATAGGAAAAAATGTTAGAAGGAAAAAATGCTAAAAGGAAAGATGAAAACATGATTAATGTTGGCTGTTTCATGATGGTGGAATCGGGTGGTACTGCATGTAGGCTTTAAGAATTGCTTCATTGCGTGCATGTCCAACATCCACACATCCACACATCCACACAATCACACATCCACACATCCACACATCCACACAATCACACATCCACACATCCACACAATCACACATCCACACATCCACACAATCACACATCCACACATCCACACATCCATACATCCACACATCCACAAGGCATGGGCATTCCAGTTTGACCTGTACCAGAATATGTTATGTGCACAACCCTGGAATAAATACCTGAGGACATGACTTAGTGGGTAAAGGCTTATTAAGGACCATGGTTTCAGAGGTCTCAGGTCTGTTAGACTCTTATGTCCAGTTAACCACCAGAAAACCGGAAGTGGCCTTGTGGCTCCAAGAAGTAGAATGCTAACCTTGAGCAAAAGAACTCAGGGACAGTGCCCAGGCCCTGAGTTTAAGCCCCACGACCTCCCCCCACCTCCCCCCAAAATCATGATTAACTTCCTACATTAACAAATCATAAAAGAAAACCTGATATTCTTAATAGATGCAAGGAAAGCATTTTTACAAAATTCAATAGCCATGCATGGGAAAAAAAAAAGTCTCAGTATGCCAGGAGTGGGCTGGATGGTCCATGGCTTGTCGATGGATCCCTATAGACAACAAGCGACAACTGTCTTTTTTTTTTTTTTTTTGCCAGTCCTGGGCTTGAGCTCAGGGCCTGAGCACTGTCCTTGGACTTTCTCAAGGCTAGGGCTCTACCACTTGAGCCTCAGCACCATTTCTGGCTTTTGTCTATGTATGTGGTTCCGAGGAATCAAACCCGGGTCTTCATGCATGCTAGGCAAGCACTCTACCACTAAGCCAAACTCCCGGCCCATATTTTTGAGACCCAATTGTTGAAGGCTTGACCTTTGAGATTGCAGCCAGCAAGGAAGGCTGCTGCCAGGATTTCTGTCTTCAGCACAGGGGTCTCTTATTCTGGGTACAAGACAAGAGTCAGAAGTGCAAGGTGGAGCTGGGTGCTGTGCCTCACGCCTGTCATCCTGGCTACTCAAGAGGCTGAGAAATAAGGATCACGGTTCAAAGCCAGCCTGGACACAAAAGGACCTGAGACTCATCTCCAATGAACCTCTAGAAAACAGGAAGTGGGGCTTGGCTCAAGGCTATGGCGGTAGTTTTGAGCAGAAGAACTCAGGGACAGTGCCCAGGCCGAGTTCAAGCCCCATGACCCACGAAAGAAAGAAGGAAAGAAAGAAAGAAAGAAAGAAAGAAAGAAAGAAAGAAAGAAAGAAAGAAAGAAAGAAAAGGTGGAAGATTTGCAATCTCAGTCTTCTCAAACGACATTTCTACATATATCCCAAGTGTAAAACAGGGTTAATTTCAGCCAAAATTTCCATCTCAGCTGGTAAGTTTAGCGCGAGGTCTTGCAAGGCATATGCACAAAACACTACTCACCTGACCAAGCACAAAAGCATACTTCAGGATGGCTGACAAAGAAGGACATTCAAATAACTAAGTATGTAAAGATGCTCAACTTCACTGGCAGTCAGAAAAATGTCCGGGGAAGCCCTCCTGAGCTGGGACAGCACTCATTCCCGCCAGGAGCTGGACTAGAGACAGAGCCTGTGTGAAGAGCTGGTGAGGACGGGGGCCATGGAGATGCTTGTCCACACACTAGGTTCTGGTAACTGGAGAAAAAGGCTGGGGGAATGGTGGCATGCATGTCCTCCTTCTTAGCAATTCTACATCAGGTGGACGCTAGCAGGAGACCATGGAGACTCCGTGACTACAGCACTGTCCTTTGTGGCTTGGTACTGGAAGCCACCATCCATCCTACAGTGGATGGGCTCCCAGAGATGCTGTTTGCAGACGGGAAATCACGCTGCCATGGTGACAGCCAAATCACAGGGACACGAACAGGAGTGACCATCACCAAGGCAGTGGTGAGCCAAAGGAGCCAGGCACTCCTAAACACACATTGTGGGAAGCCCACTGACAGGGAGCTTAGAACTCAGGCTGGGGAGCTGTGCTTGAGGAGTGCGGATGGAGCAAGGACACAGACAGAGGGTCTGGGCCTGCGTGTTTTCTGATCGCGGGAGTACGTGGAGTCCTTGGCTGGACAAGTTCAGGTATGACTGGAGAGCAGAGCTCCATAAGCCGAGGCAGGTGACTGGGTGGTGTTGGGCTTCTCCTGTGTGTGCCCGCTGTTGCGTAACCATGGCAATAAACAGCACATGGCTGTGATTCCAATCACGGCAGTCTAACCAATCATCATCATCCTCACATTGGCACAGCAATTTGTTGTCCTTTTCCCACACCCCTCCTCCTCCTCCTCTTCCTCTCCTTCTTCGTCTTCCTCTTCTTCCTCCTTGAAAAGGAAGGTCAGAGATAAAATGCTTCCAACCCATTTTATAATTCAATAGGGTCTGAAGAAAAAGCAATGTTCTTGTGAGGCAGAAAGCTGCCATCAGAGAACAGATTTCCAGCACAGATCACAGGTGCTAGGTTCCATGGCAAAAGACACGGATTCCATGAGTTATAGCGCTGGTGAACCGGGGTGGGGGGGGGGAGGATTGCGTTGGGCAAACTTCCACAGGCTTTCCTTGCACACAGACTGTCAGCGGATTCCCTGCAGGGTCTGCCCCTGTCTTGGTGATGGCGCTGAAGGTGTCTCGGGTAGAGGTGTTTTGTCATCCACTTCTTCATAGCTGCACATTTCCCTTCTTCCGGGTTGAGCTCTGGGTCACACATTTATCATGTGGGTGCTACATCACTAGAGCCACACTGCCAACTCCTTTCTGCATTGTCAAGATAGGGTCTTGCTTTGTGCCCCGGCCAGCCTGGACTGTGATCCCCCTATTTTTGCTTTCTTGGTGTCATTGGAACGGCACCTGCACATTGCCACACTCAGTCATAGGTTGAGAGGTAATTTGGGGGATTTGGAATTTTGTTTTTTTTTCCCCCAGGCTGATCTTGGACTGTGACCCCCAGATCTCCGCTGCCCAGGACACTTTTATTTAGACACATGTGGAGGTAGACGAGCTATTGTCACTCCTAGTTACCATGAAGGTAAGCTGGGACTCAGAGGAACTGGGTAGTTTTGCTCCAGGCCACACAGTTCAACAGCTGCTCTTAAAATGGTTCCTAGGGTTCAGGAAACTACAGTAGTGATTAAAGGGCATGCAAGCATGCCTATGCCAATATTTCATATGACTCTACTTACTGTCGGCAAAATCTTGCAACGTCTTTCCCGAAATCGGAGTGATTTCGCCACATATTTGTTTTAGATTTTTATAAGCATACATGAGTTACAGGAAGGAGATGTCACAGGAGCATTTGCATCCATACATGCAATGTACCCTCCACCCTCTTCACTCTCCCTTCCTCTCCTTCCCCTTTCACACACTCTCAACAGAGCCTCTGCAGTTCTACTTTCACACATGCAAATGCAGTGCTTGGTTCCCCTTCCTCGCTGATCACCGCCCTCCTCCGCCCTCCTCCGCCTGCACACGGCCCAGCTAAACTCAGCCTTTCTTGCCATTCATTATTTTTCAGTGTGCATTCGTTGTACAAAGGAATTTCTTAACAGGATGATCCAAAAGTAGCGATGGAGTATCTGCCTGGGACACAGAGGTGAGCGTGACAGAGAAAGTGCCTGTCCTCTCGCTGGTTATTTTTCGGGGGAGAAGGCAAGGATAAATAAATGAATCGCCAGAGTGCCAAGTGTCGTGGAGAATCTCTGAGCATGTGTGGAGAGAGGGGGTCCGTGTGTCAGGAAACTGGCTGGTGAAGGGTGGGCCGAGGACCTCGGCCAAGGCCTTTGCTGGGTTCTTCTCCAGCCGCATCCATCGTTTGGAAAGGTGGTGACGTGCGTGTACTCCAACAGGGATAATCGCGGATGGCCACCCAAGGCTTTCGGAGGTCAGGTGGTCTCCAGGATACTTTCCTGAGGCCTCGTGAAAAGACTGATGTCCCCACCAGGCGTGGGGACTGGGGAGGAACCCGTGTGCCAAGGCGCAGGTGGAGTGTGGATTTTATGTATTGTTAAGAACTTGTAACGGGTTATAATTCCACTTGTCTAGCTCATTCTGGCACAGGGTATACCGAGTGTGGTGGGGGCATTTGCCGGCTCCCCCCCCCCCCCTCCTCCCCGGCCTCCAGGTGATCCGTGCAGGGGCGCGGTTACCAGCCTGCAATCCCGGCTGCGCAGGAGGCGAGGCCGAGACGCGGATCTCCAGTGGGCCAGGCAGGGCGCGCCCGCCTCCCCCCCACCCCGTGGCCCGCCCTCCTTCCTCCCCCCCGTGGCCCGCCCCCCGCCCTCCGCCCCCCCCACCTCCCCTCCCGTGGCCCGTCCTCCCCCGCCCTCCAGGCCCGCGCGCCGGCCCGGGAACAGAACGTTCTCCGCCCTCGCCCCGCCGCCCCCGCGCCTCTCCACGTCCCGGCACGCTCGCCCGGCCCGCCCGGCTGCGGCGGAGACGGGGGCGCGGCCCGGTGTGGGGCGGCGGAGGCGGGCGGGCGCCGGGGGTGGAGAAGGGACGGCGGGCGGGCTCCCCGGGCCCCTCGCCTTCCCCGCCGTCCGCGCGGTGATGGCCGCCGGTGCCCCACGCGCCCCCCTCCGAGTCCGCGGGCCGCCCCGGCGCCGGCTTCTCCCTTTTCACACCTCATCCTCCTCGGGTTCCCTCTCGTGTCACCCGATCTCTCCTGGTGACCTTGTGATGAGATGGAAGCCTGGCTTCCGTGTCTGGCTCTCCTCCGCTTCCACCCCATCCATCCGCCCTGCGTCCTCACTGCGTCCCCCGCTTCCTAACGCGGCTCTGGATGATTGCTTTTCTAGGGGGCTTGAAGTGAATCACTCCGCTGTTAGTGTGAGATGATCTCCCCCCCCCCCCCCAGCACTGATGGTCATAAATTGGCTTTATCCCAAAGGTTCTGGTGTTCCAGAAAGGTTCATTCGACTCTGGACACTCTGTTTCTGTGGTTGTGGAGTTCTCGTTCTACTCCACGGTGATCTGAGATGACCCAGGGAATCACTTCAGTGTCCCTCTGTTTTCTAAGAGTTGTCTCACGTCTGAAAAGATGATCTGTCTTGAAGACAGTTCCCTGGGTGGCCGAGAAGAATGTGCATTGTACAGCTCCTGGGTGAAATACGCCGCCTGTCACGTCCATCTGACACATGGTGTCATGTGGTGCATTTCTTGCAGTTGATGGTTGTTTTGTTCTTTTGGTGAGAGTGGGGTATTAAAGTCTCTCCTTCTTGTGTTGGGAGTTACATTCACCAACATTTGCTACATAGATTTTTTAACAATTATTTCCTCTCGATAGGCTGTTCCTTTTATTAATCTGAGTGAATTTCCTGGTCTTTTCTGGTTGATACAGGTTTGAAGTCTACTTGAGTCGACCTTACCATTTGCTTGGTAGGTCGTCTTCATCCTCTTACCCTAAGCCAATGTTTCCTTCTGCTAGACAGATGTGTTTCCTGTAGGCAACAAATGGTCTTTCTAACCCATGTTTGCCATTTCTGCTATTTCATTGGAGAATTGAAACCATTAATATTCAATGTTACTGAAAGTTATGTAGTGATTTCTGCCATTTTATTGTGTGTGTGTCTTCTGTTTGATTCCTTATTTATTTGCTTAGCTAGTGGGATTCAATCTCTTTTATTTTCATGGCTGTTTTTAATAAATTATCTTAACTTTTTGGAAGGATGTCCTTCAGTCATGAATGACAGTTCTGATGAGTAGATTAATCTAGGTTGCCAGTTGTTTACTTTCAAGGCTTAAAATCCATAATTCCATTTCTCCTCATGCCTTAATTTCTGTTGAGAAATCTGCTGTTAGTCTCATGGGGTGGGTGTTATATGGGTATTGGTGCCTCTCTCTTGCATCTTTCATTATCTTTCCTTGTTCTATATACTTAATATTTTAACTGTGATGTGTCTTGGAGTATCTCTTGTTGTTGTTGTTGGTCATGGGGCTTGAACTCTGGGCCTGGGCATTGTCCTTGAGCTCTTCTTACCTTTGAGCCTCAGCGCCACTTCTGGTTTTCTGGTAGTTAATTGGAGATAAGAGTCTCACGTTCTCTAGTGCCCGGGCTGGCTTTGAACCATGATCCTCAGATCTCAGCCTCCTAAGTAGCTAGGATTACAGGCGTGAGCCATCGCGCCTGGCAGGTTTGGAGTATCTCTTTCCTGGTTTGTTTTCATTGGATGTATTAAAGAAAAAAAAAAGTATTCGGATTACTGTTTTCTTCACGAGCTTTGGAAAATGTTCTCTTTTATTGAGTATATTCTCTATCTTTAGGTTGCACTTTTTCTTCCTCTATGCCCAGGCCTCTTAGGTTTGGATTTTCAGTAGTGTGCCAGGGGGCTTTTACGTTTCTTTAATACTTTACCCTTTCCCTATTTCTTCACCTGACTGTCCTAGTACTTTGTCCTCAAGCTCTGATATTCTGTCTCTATTTTGATTCTCTGTACAGGATAGACTTTCCACTGAGTCTTTTATTGGACTTACTGAGCTTTTCATTTCCATTTGTTGTAAGTGTTGATAGACTGGGGTTGCAGTGGCTTCAGGCTGTGGTCAGGATTTTGTGGCGGGGGTGTGGACATTTTCACCTCTGTGGACCAAGGGATTAGATTCTCTGCTTGTTTATCAGTGTTCCTTCATTCCCTCATAGCAGTGTGTCACCCTGTGGAAAGCAAGGGCCAGAGTGTGGAGAGTGTGCCCGGGCTCTGTGCTTGTGCAGAGCTCTCAGCTGGCACCTCCTTGATGCCAGTGGCAGGCACCGTGCCCATCCTTTGGTGATTCTCAGGCATTGAGACTTGCTAAGCCAGAGAAGGCCCAAACTGCCTAAGCTCATGGGGATACTTCCACGTCCCTCTCCCTCGGGGAGTGGTCACTGAGCCCTTGCTTCTTGCTGAGATCCTACTTTATGCTCTTAGTCTATTTTCCACCTCTGTATGAAAACACAGAGGGGAACAGAAAGCCTATAAGGTCGTATCTGTCACTGGGGAGAGATTGTAGAGGAGAATCAGTGGAATCAGGCTTTAGAGTCTTCACTGTAAACCTCTCCTCCCTTGTCTACTTGTGTGTAGAAGCACAGCAAAGTAATAACCATGAGGAAATATGGAGACCATCTACATGTGAATGATATCCAGAGAAAGACAGAGCCATGTTCAGGCCCCAGGCTGTTCTGGTCTAAATGAGAGACATATATGCACATCACACATTTTTCATATGCACCCATCTCTTATATCTTGTAGGTATGTTTTTGTCTAGATTGATTTGTCCAGTCATCAAGCTCTGAGAACATTTGACTGTCTCTGGATACACCACTAAACACACACACACACACACACACACACACACACACACACACACACACACAGTAATTCATGTTTACTGGATAATGTGTTAGATCATATCACTAACTGACTTTATGTTGGTATGTCATTTCACAAAAACGTCTTTGCCCATATTCTGAGTACATTTCTACCTGTTTGCTTAGACTTTAAGGTTTATATAAATTCAAGAGATGTGAAGTGAATTTTCTGATCATAACATCATGAGCTTAATACCTGAAAACAGAAAATCACTTTAGTTCCCTAATAATTTTCTGGCACCTTCAGGTTAAATTTCTTTCAATCTACTTTGAGGTGTAAATATTTCTCCTGGGGGAATCTTTGAATTTGGCTTTCTAATTTGATGTGGAAGGAAGGAAGTAGAGCCTTTCTGATGCTCACGGAGAAGTTGCTTTGATGCACTGGGGAGATACCCAGCTATCTGTGTAGGTGTTTGTTTACTCTTTAATAACTTCCTTCACCTAATTGTATTTCCTCTTCACTAAATAAGAAAAGTCTTAATCTAATGAGCTTAATCTTTCTAAATTATTTTCTGGTTTTCGTTGTGCTATTTCCCATGCTCCCCTAATTTAATTATAAGAATGTAATGCTTTTGTGTGAAAAGATTGCCCGTGCATTAGGATTGCTGGGATTCACACACTGAGAAGACATAAAGAACATGCTGATTCATTTCCTCAGGGGGGAGGGGGAAAAATGCCCAGATCCTGGGACGTCTGTGTGCACGGTCTGGGTCCGAGGTTGGTGTGGAGTGTGAGGTTGCCAGCTCCCTCAGGGGGTGGGGAAAGACTCAGTCCTGAGACACATGTGGGATGGACTACAGTCACACTCCGGAGGCTCAGGTTGGTTCTCTAATGTCATGGTGGCCTCCCTTCAAAGCCCAATTGAAATTCTAAAATTGGCAATTTGGCTGCCCTATAACTTTACCGTGGACTTGGGAAGTGTGTGTCCCTCAGTGCCAATCAAGCAGATATTGTTGTAGTGCCTTTGAAAGATAGCAAAGTAACTGGGAAAAGAGGAGCAGAGAAGTCGTTTTTGCTGGAGTGGGAGGGAGGATAGCTGTCCTCACAGCTCCCTCTGCCACCCCAGGAATTTTCCACTTCTTGGAGGTTCCTGCCTAGGGGTGGCTGGTAGTCTTTGAGATGGCCCTGGAGAGAGATGAGATAACTTGGCTGAGGTGCCAGGGGCATAAAAGCCAACTTCAGGTGACCCCTACTCTGCACAACCTTGGAAGAAACATGCTGTTTTTATGCTAATGAAACAGGTCTAGCACAGGAAAGCCTCCCTTGTAAACTTAGCGTAAAGACATGATAACTTAGTTACACTCCTGGTCCTACTGGGCCTCGTACAGCCCTCTCACTGAAGAATCAATGACTTGATTCGATGAACATAAACCAGTGAGGCATTAAATAAGGATATGGAGTCTAACTGGCACCATCTTGGCAACATGGTGGATGATAGAGAGTATTGGGTGTAATTGGGGCCATTTTGGCAATGGGGTGGATGAAGGGGAGTTTTCAAAAATTCTTGGAGGCAGAGCCCCACCCCCAGGTGACAGGTGTGCCTGGATTCCTAGAGGCAGGGTCGGGGAATTGGACAACAGGTTACTGGACCTGCCAGACTGGTCTTGGGATCTCCAGAGACTCTTTGAACTCCAGAGCCCCTGTGACCCTGCCCCCTGACCTTGACCCTGTTTAGACCTGTCCACTGACCCTGCTGCCATTTTATGCCACGCCTCATGTCTCCAGGCTCTTCTCAGGTCATCACAGCATCCCTTTTAAGCTCTCCATTAGAATTGATCTGGTTTGTTAACACTTTCTGATCTTCCTTTACTTTTCTACCCTATTGGCTTAGTTTCCTAACAGTATTGTGTTCAAAGTTGAAAGTTTGGGGGAGACATGTGTCCACCTGCAGTGGTGACTTTCTAATAAAGACTCCTGATTTGACCTCTTAAAAAGAAAAGACGAGGGGCCGGGAGTTTGGCCTAGTGATAGAGTGCTTGCCTAGCATGCATGAAGACCCGGGTTCGATTCGTTGGTACCACATACATAGGAAAAAGCCAGAAGTGGTGCTGAGGCTCAAGTGGTAGAGCTCTAGCCTTGAGAAAGTCCAAGGAGAGTGCTCAGGCCCTGAGCTCAAGCCCAGGACTGGCAAAAAAAAAAAGAAAGAAAGAAAAAGAAAAGACAAGACCTAGGTGAGGAGTCTACATTTAAAAGGTAGTATTATTGCTCACCATTTTTTTTTCTCCTCTATATTTTTAAATTCTAAACTATTTATTTATTTATTTATTTTTGCTAGTCCCAAGGCTGGAACTCAGGATTTGGGTATTGTTCCTGAGCTTCTTTTGCTCAAAGCTAGTGCTCTATCACTTGAACCGCAGAGCCACTTTTGGCTTTTTTTTGTTGTTGTTTATTTGGTCCATTTGGGGCTTTCCAGTTTCCATCCTAGGCGTTACATGCACCCCAAGCCCTTAGCTGCTTCCCCTGAATGCTCTCCACTCAGACCTGAACTCCATCCTGCCCTTCACAAAGAAAAGAGAACTCTCCCTGGGGCTCCTGCTCCTCTCTCCTGGATCAGCCTGCATTCCTGCTCTCTGACCAGATCTAAACAGCCCTGCCTACGTGCTGTCTTCAGTAACCAGCTGCACGCACCAAGTACCTCCTGCCTCCAGCCCTCCGATGGTAGGGGGATGCCTCTGAAAAAGACAGGCTGTGAGGGAGGTGACTTTGTCAGCCCTGGCAGGCAACAAATCCTTTTACTATATGTGACTATGCGTGATCTTCTGAGATGGCTGCTTCTCCTGAGGAACCAAACCCGGGGCTTCATGCGTGCTAGGCAGGCATGCTACACTAAGCCATATTGTAAATGATAGTAGCTCTGCATTAATTTGTGTGTGAGAGAGACCAGACATGCAATAGTAAAATATTAATGATGATTTTCTTTCATTAGCTTTCTGAGGGAAAAAAAAAAGAAAGGAGGAAAGGAAAAAGGAGTGGAGAGCAAGGGAGAGGGGAAAGAAAGGAAGGAGGGGAGAAGAAAAGGAAGACAGGAAAGAAAGGATATAGGGAGAGAACCTCATAGTCTCCAATCCCAACCATTTTGCTGTTTAGAAGAGGAGTGTCTTCTAATAACAAGTACTGTTTCCCATAAAGAGGAAACTCTTCTACCATATTTCCTTAGCAGGCTGGAAGACAAAAGCCACCCTTTGCTATAATTTCAAAAGCCACAAGGGAAGTGATCTTAAGAGTAAGAAAGTTTCTTTGATTTGCCAAATGGAATTCCTTGTTGAAATCACTATTCAGTTGTGGAGTAGCCAGGGTCACCTGATAGAACAAACAGGCAAAACAAATGGTAAAGGAAGATGGACACTCTTGGGTGCTCTGTTAACTGAGGCCTAGGGATGTTTCTGTTCTCGAAAATGTGTTGCCCAAACAATGCCACTTCTTTATGGTTTACGTCTGGCCCCGTGGGTGCGAGAAGGCTTTCCCAGAATGTTTCATCCACTTGATTGGGCGGCTCTGCTTTCCATTATCACGCAATCCCTGCTTCTTCTTTTCTCATCATCCACTGGGAGTTTCAAAAGCTCTTTTGCCTACTTCTTTTCCAAGGATGCTTTGTATCTGCTTGATACTGGATGGTCAGCATATTCCTGAATTCTTGTTTACCTAACTCAAAATATCTGTAAACTCCTTATTTTAACCTCAAGCTCCTGGGCTGAGCAAGTATTTTCATAAGGGCGTGCCAAACGCTTTTAAGTCTTAGACTAGTGCTTGGCACAGTGGGAGATGCCCCGTGAACACTTGCTGGATGGAGACCCTGTGTGTGTGTTCATGGAGGTAAACGCCCTTGTGTGATGGTGAGCTGCCATGAGGCCAGCGCTTGGCCCAGTCTGCAGCTCTTTTCTGATGAAAGCTCTGTCATTCTTTACATCTGATGTTAATGCCAAGGTGTCTTTAGTGGAAGAACAATGTTTTCCATTTTTTTCAGTTCAAATTCTTAGCTAGAATCCTCCAAGGAAACAGAAAAACTTAACAAACCTTGGAACTTGTGGGTGATTTTCATTCTCCTTCCAAGTCCTAATTGCAGAAAATTATTCTGACACATTCCCAACCCACATATGATTTAAAAAATATATTTCTAGCTGGGCATAGTGGCTTATGTCCACAAAACTAGATTCTCAAGAAATTGAGACTGAAAGCATCAAAATCTAAGGCCGGCTCAGGCAAAAAATATATGAACGTCCTTTTGATCAATAAAAATATGACACTTGCCATTATAGCTATGTGAAAAGCATAAATAGGAATATTGTGGTCCAGGCTAGCCTGGACATAAATATGAGAAACTACTGAAAAATAACCAAAGCAAAAGGGTTGGGGTATGACTCAGTGGTCAAACCCCTAACTAGGGAGAGCAAGGCTCTAAATTCAAATCCTAATGTCACTTAAAATGTTTCCTTTAATAATATTTTTATGCTATAGTCTATTACAAAATTACATCCTTTGTTTTTGTGTACAACTAGACTCATGCTTTTGGAAGTCACTTGCATCAAGTTCGTCAAAGAAAGCAATATTTTGTAGATATCAAAATAAGTCATATAAATTTACTGTCATGTCAGTACTACTTTTTTGGTCATCTAAAAACTAAATCTTGGTACATACAATTACTGTATTCTAATATAAACACCTATATTTGGTCAAATAGTTATAAAATTAAATTTTATGGAAATGATTTCATTTTATTTGGATATAAAATGGTATATATGGAAATCTATGCATGTATGTGTATATGAATGTATGTATGTATCTATTTTCTATCTATATTTCTAGACAGAAACAATAGAAGACTGAGAACAAGCTGAGTCAGAAGCTAGTTATAAAGTTCCTGGCCATCATAGTAGGGAAAGTGACAGTTGTCACTTTTCTCATTCTCCTTTCTTTTCTCATCTGACAAAGGGGAGCAACAAGGCCACCTAAACAGAATGGCTTTTGTGAATAAACATGGGGTACTGGTTTAACTTCATCCCTTCCAAATGTCACTTGCTCCACATCGCAACTCCACCCCTGCTCTGACAGTTTCAAAAGGCTCACATGGGGGAAGAGAGTGGGCAGCCAGGGCTGTCCTCGAGGGTGCTGGGGGCCTTACAGCAGAGCTGGAGAAAGCTCAATTTGCCTTTCAGTCTCTTCCTCCACATGAAACATGGCGCTCCAAACCCCCCGGGGAGGGGACCCTGAGGCACTGTCCTGGAAGTTAAGGGGCTGGTCTCTTCAGACTCCTGGCCACTGCAGCACCCTGGCCTTCTCACCCTTCACAGATGAGAGAGACTCCCATTCTGTATACATTACCCACTCTGCTTTTGCAGCGTGAAACCAGAGCAATACAAACACTATGCATGCAGAGCTCTGCTTCGTAGTTAGCATTTATGTCTCTGGTGAGGCACATTGTTACGTCTTGGAAAATACGAGGAAGAAGGTCAACATCCTCTAGGTTCTGTTCTCTTATAAGCTGTGTAGCCGCTTCAGCTTTGGCCAGAGTTTATTT